>NW_028320134.1:115000-151441 GCF_062004578.1 Staurois parvus
TGTTCTTTGTAGGCCTCATTCCGTTTTCGGTAAACAGTAGAATGATGTGCTTTACCGAAAAGCTCTATCTTGGTCTCATCTGTCCACAAGACGTTTTCCCAGAAGGCTTTTGGCTTACTCAAGTACATTTTGGCAAACTGTAGTCTTGCTTTTTTATGTCTCTGTGTCAGCAGTGGGGTCCTCCTGGGTCTCCTGCCATAGCGTTTCATTTCATTTAAATGTCGACGGATAGTTCGCGCTGACACTGATGCTCCCTGAGCCTGCAGGACAGCTTGAATGTCTTTGGAACATGTTTGGGGCTGCTTATCCACCATCCGGACTATTCTGCGTTGCAATCTTTCATCAATTTTCCTCATCCGTCCACGACCAGGGAGATTAGCTACAGTGCCATGGGTTGCAAACTTCTTGATAATGTTGCGCACTGTGGACAAAGGCAAATCTAGTTCTCTGGAGATGGACTTGTAACCTTGAGATTGTTGATATTTTGCCACAATTTTGGTTCTCAGGTCCTCAGACAGTTCTCGTCTCCTCTTTCTGTTGTCCATGCTTAGTGTGGCACAGACAGACACACAATGCAAAGGTTAAGTGAACGTCTCTCCTTTTTATCTGCTTTCAGGTGTGATTTCTATATTGCCCACACCTGTTACTTGCCCCAGGTGAGTTTACAGGAGCATCACATGCTTGTAACATTCTTATTTATCCGCAGTTGTGAAAGGGTGCCAATACTTTTGTCCAGCCCATTTTTGGAGGTTTGTGTGACATTATGTCGAATTTGCTTTCTTTCCTCCCTTTTTTTGTTTTGTCCCAATACACACAAAGGGAATAAACATGTGTATAGCAAAACATGTGTTAATGCAATACGTTTCGTGAGAAATACATGATTTCCTGGAGAAATATCAAGGGTGCCAACAATTTCGGCCATGACTGTATATATATATATATACACACACACACATATATATATACACACACACACACATATATATACACACACACACACACATATATATACACACACACACACACACACATATATACACACACACACACCCACCCTGGAGTTCAAACCACTTGGAACATTGGTAACATATAACCCTTAAAACAGACAAGACTGGGGTCACATTGGAGACATGTCTGTGTACTTAATATTAAGAATATAAATAAATATATATATATATATATATATATATATATATATATATATATATATATATATATATATATATACACACACATACATACATACATACACACACACACAAATATACACAGAGTTGCAGAGACCCTATATATATGAACATTGGTCACATACTCAAAACCCCAGCTAGAACCCCTAAATCTGCGTATTGGGTGCAACTGGAATCACATGGTATGTATATATAAATATTTATTTGAACATGAATTTGTCACCTAGAACCTGGAGGTAAAACTAATTGCAGATTATTGGTAACATACAACTTCATATCAGACAGGACCGGGGTCACATGGAGAGGCTCTCTGTCTGTACAGATTCTAAATGTAAAACCAATTGTAGGAGATTGCTAACAAAATCAATAAAAAACTACAATGTAAACAGGACAGGGATATTGGAGGGCTGCCTGTAGAATATATATATATATATATACACACACACACACACACACACAATTTACATGATAGGACCTGGAGGTAGAACATCAATAACATCCCCAATATCACAGTCTATAGTGGACAGCACAGGTGTTGATGATCAGATCGAACCTGACACCCAACACATCGAATGACCTGGACAGGTAAATCCGCTGACACCAACCCCCCCAATAGATGGACTCGCCCCAGTCACTATAGGATGACCTCCTGTATGATTGGAGGACGGGGTGTAGAATGATGGGTGCAGACATGGTGTTATCTATTATGGGATGGACATCAATATCATTATTATGGGATGGGCGCCGATATACGACTGCTACTATTGGATGGACAGACTATTAATTTGGGATGGACGTGGATAATTCTTCTAGTATTATGGGATTTTAATCATTATTATGGGATAGGCATTGATACAATACGATCATCATTATTATTATTATGGGATAGGCATTGATACAATACGATCATCATTATTATTATTATGGGATAGGCATTGATACACTACTATCATCATCATTATTATGGGATAGGCATTGATACACTACTATCATCATCATTATTATGGGATAGGCATTGATACACTACTATCATCATCATTATTATGGGATAGGCATTGATACACTACTATCATCATCATTATTATGGGATAGGCATTGATACAATACGATCATCATCATTATTATTATGGGATAGCCATTGATAGACTACTATTATTGGAGGGACATTGATAATTCTACTATTATAGGATGGAGGAGGATAGCAGTATTAGATTGGATGGCCATGGGTGATACAATTATCATACAGGGATGCATATCGTTACACTACTGTTCATATGGGATGGACATTGATACCACTATTATTACTTTACGATTATGGGATGGGCAGCAATACATTACGGGATGGGCAGCAATACATTACGGGATGGGCACCAATACATTACGGGATGGGCACCAATACATTACGGGATGCACACTGATAATGCCACTATTATAGGAAGGAGAACAGTATTTTTATTTTATTGGATGGCCAGGGATAATACTACTACTACTGTTATTATGGGATGGATAGTGATACACGACTGGTTTTATGGTGTGGACAGCTGGAATACTATTATTATGGGGAGGACATTGATTGTATTACTATTAAAAAGGGATGCATATTGGGACACTACTATTATGGGATGGAAAGCATAACACTACTATCATTATTATTATTTGATGGACCTGTATCCAGGTAGTTTCCTCAGGTGATGGGAGGATATGGGATGAAGGAGGGAGGGGTAGCACAGGCATGAGGGGAAATCACAGGCATGATGGAGAGGAGGGAGGGGAAATCACAGGCATGATGGAGAGGAGGGAGAGGAAATCACAGGCATGATGGAGAGGAGACGGGGGGGGGGGGGCAATCACACGTATGATGGAGAGGAGACGGGGGGGGCAATCACAGGTATGATGGAGAGGAGATGGGGGGGGGGGGCAATCACAGGTATGATGGAGAGGAGATGGGGGGGGGGGCAATCACAGGTATGATGGAGAGGAGATGGGGGGGGGGCAATCACAGGTATGATGGAGAGGAGATGGGGGGGGGGGGGGGGGCAATCACAGGTATGATGGAAAGGAGGAGAGGGGGGCAATCACAGGTATGATGGAGGGGGGGGGGGCAATCACAGGTATGATGGAGGGGGGGGTAATCACAGGTATGATGGAGGGGGGGGGTAAGCACAGGTATGATGGAGGGGGGGGGTAAGCACAGGTATGATGGAGGGGGGGGGGTAATCACAGGTATGATGGAGGGGGGGGGGGTAATCACAGGTATGATGGAGGGGGGGGGGGTAATCACAGGTATGATGGAGGGGGGGGGGGTAATCACAGGTATGATGGAGGGGGGGGTAATCACAGGTATGATGGAGGGGGGGGGGGGTAATCACAGGTATGATGGAGGGGGGGGGGGGTAATCACAGGTATGATGGAGGTGATGGAGGAGGGAGGGGCAATCGCAGGTATGATGGAGAGGAGGGAGGGGCAATCGCAGGTATGATGGAGAGGAGGGAGGGGCAATCGCAGGTAGGATGGAGGGGAGGGGCAATCACAGGTAGGATGGAGGGGAGGGGGCGGCAATCACAGGTATGATGGATATGATGGAGGGGGGCAATCACAGATATGATGGAGGGGGGTGGGTAATCACGGGTATGATGGAGGGGGTGGGTAATCACGGGTATGATGGAGGGGGGTGGGTAATCACGGGTATGATGGAGGGGGGTGGGTAATCACGGGTATGATGGAGGGGGGTGGGTAATCACGGGTATGATGGAGGGGGGTGGGTAATCACGGGTATGATGGAGGGGGGTGGGTAATCACGGGTATGATGGAGGGGGGTGGGTAATCACGGGTATGATGGAGGGGGGTGGGTAATCACGGGTATGAGGGGGGGGGTAATCACGGGTATGAGGGAGGGGGGGTAATCACGGGTATGAGGGAGGGGGGGTAATCACGGGTATGAGGGAGGGGGGGTAATCACGGGTATGAGGGAGGGGGGGTAATCACGGGTATGAGGGAGGGGGGGTAATCACGGGTATGAGGGAGGGGGGGTAATCACGGGTATGAGGGAGGGGGGGTAATCACGGGTATGATGGAGGGGGGGGTAATCACGGGTATGATGGAGGGGGGGTAATCACGGGTATGATGGAGGGGGGGTAATCACGGGTATGATGGAGGGGGGGGTAATCACGGGTATGATGGAGGGGGGGGTAATCACGGGTATGATGGAGGGGGGGGTAATCACGGGTATGATGGAGGGGGGGGGGTAATCACGGGTATGATGGAGGGGGGGGTAATCACGGGTATGATGGAGGGGGGGGTAATCACAGGTATGATGGAGGGGGGGGGGTAATCACAGGTATGATGGAGGGGGGGGGTAATCACAGGTATGATGGAGGGGGGGGGTAATCACAGGTATGATGGAGGGGGGGGGGGGTAATCACAGGTATGATGGAGGGGGGGGGGTAATCACAGGTATGATGGAGGGGGGGTAATCACAGGTATGATGGAGGGGGTAATCACAGGTATGATGGAGGGGGTAATCACAGGTATGATGGAGGGGGTAATCACAGGTATGATGGAGGGGGTAATCACAGGTATGATGGAGGGGGTAATCACAGGTATGATGGAGGGGGTAATCACAGGTATGATGGAGGGGGTAATCACAGGTATGATGGAGGGGGTAATCACAGGTATGATGGAGGGGGTAATCACAGGTATGATGGAGGGGGTAATCACAGGTATGATGGAGGGGGTAATCACAGGTATGATGGAGGGGGTAATCACAGGTATGATGGAGGGGGTAATCACAGGTATGATGGAGGGGGTAATCACAGGTATGATGGGTAATCACAGGTATGATGGAGGGGGGGGTAATCACAGGTATGATGGAGGGGGGGGTAATCACAGGTATGATGGAGGGGGGGGTAATCACAGGTATGATGGAGGGGGGGGTAATCACAGGTATGATGGAGGGGGGGGTAATCACAGGTATGATGGAGGGGGGGGGTAATCACAGGTATGATGGAGGGGGGGGTAATCACAGGTATGATGGAGGGGGGGGGGGTAATCACAGGTATGATGGAGGGGGGGGTAATCACAGGTATGATGGAGGGGGGGGGGGTAATCACAGGTATGATGGAGGGGGGGGTAATCACAGGTATGATGGAGGGGGGGGTAATCACAGGTATGATGGAGGGGGGGGTAATCACAGGTATGATGGAGGGGGGGGTAATCACAGGTATGATGGAGGGGGGGGTAATCACAGGTATGATGGAGGGGGGGGGGGGTAATCACAGGTATGATGGAGGGGGGGGGGTAATCACAGGTATGATGGAGGGGGGGGGGGTAATCACAGGTATGATGGAGGGGGGGGGTAATCACAGGTATGATGGAGGGGGGGGGTAATCACAGGTATGATGGAGGGGGGGGGTAATCACAGGTATGATGGAGGGGGGGGGGTAATCACAGGTATGATGGAGGGGGGGGGTAATCACAGGTATGATGGAGGGGGGGGTAATCACAGGTATGATGGAGGGGGGGGTAATCACAGGTATGATGGAGGGGGGGGGTAATCACAGGTATGATGGAGGGGGGGGGGTAATCACAGGTATGATGGAGGGGGGGGGGTAATCACAGGTATGATGGAGGGGGGGGGGTAATCACAGGTATGATGGAGGGGGGGGGGTAATCACAGGTATGATGGAGGAGGGGTAATCACAGGTATGATGGAGGAGGGGTAATCACAGGTATGATGGAGGGGGGGGGGGGGTAATCACAGGTATGATGGAGGGGGGGGGGTAATCACAGGTATGATGGAGGGGGGGGGGGGTAATCACAGGTAAGATGGAGGGGGGGGGGGTAATCACAGGTATGATGGAGGGGGGGGTAATCACAGGTAAGATGGAGGGGGGGGGTAATCACAGGTAAGATGGAGGGGGGGGTAATCACAGGTATGATGGAGGGGGGGGGTAATCACAGGTATGATGGAGGGGGGGGTAATCACAGGTATGATGGGGAGAGAGGGGGTAATCACAGGTATGATGGGGAGAGAGGGGGTAATCACAGGTATGATGGAGGGGGGGGGGTAATCACAGGTATGATGGGGAGAGAGGGGGTAATCACAGGTATGATGGAGAGGGGGGGGGGGGGTAATCACTGGTATGACAGGTCTTATTACCCCCCTCCATGCAGACAGAACTCCCTCCTGCACGTGCCCACCCCCCTCCATGGGCCCCAGACATGCAGGCACTCACCTTTCCCCCCCAGGGGCCCCAGGCACAGGCTCGGGCACAGCACCAGCAGTAGTAGCAGCAGCGGGACCCCCGACATCCAGGCCGGAGCTCCCCAGCCCCAGCCGGCCTTCATCTCCCGGGAGGAAGACTCGCGGCTCTCTGCCACTCCAGCGATCCGAGGGGCCCTTCACATCCACAGCCCGAAAAAGTGACCGAAACAAAGATGGCGGCCGGAGCCCACACACACACTGACCCCCTATAGGTGTCTATACTGGGCGGCCGGTGTGACCTTGTATTAGAGACTGCAGTCCGAGGGGACACCGGGGAGCATGTCAGGGACCCCCGAATACCTCCCAGCCTTGGTGGGGCCCTTCACCGGGAGCCCGAGTCTATAGAGAACGTGGAGTATCCCGTATAGAGCGTGGCGTGTCCACCAATCAGCGCCCGAGCCTCAGTCTGTATGGAACGCGGGTCGGCCAATCAGCGCCAGAGGCTCCGTCCGTACACAGTATCCAGTATAGAAGGTTGTGTATCCCCGTATGGAAAGCGGAGCAGCCAATCAGCGCCTGAGCTGCCCGGAGCGCCGAGTATCCCGTATAGAGCGTGGAGTGTCCGCCAATCAGCGCCCGAGGCTGCGTCCGTCCACAACGCGGAGTAACCACTATGGAACACGGAGCAGCCAATCAGCGCCTCGGTCCGTATTCGCCGTGGAAAGCGGAGTATCCCGTATAGAAGGCGGAGCGGCCAATCAGCGCCCAGTCCCGGGGCTCTCCCCGCTGTCAGCCTCGCCGCTCGCTCACACCGAGCCGGACACCCCCGGAGCGCAGCTCGGAGTCCTCCCCCTCCATGTCACCCCCGGAGGCCGCTGCGTGACCAATGAATGGGAAGTGTCCGGCCTCCCCTCCGCCCGATCACTCCGGGGCCCCTGAAGGTCACAGCCGGACCGGGTCTTCCTGCACGATGGTGGGCGCTCAGCGCTCGGTGTGGCCGTGTGTGTGCGGAGCGCTCATTGTCAGCCCGATCCCCTCCGATCCTCTCTCGGTGTGACGTTAATGCTGTAAACAAGAGCCGGAGACACAGCCACTCACACACACGCCGGGCTTCCCGCAAAGCCTGGACTGGACGCCGCCCGCCCGGGACCGGAGTCACTCCACACGAGACGCCGCGCTGATACTACACACAGACACTGACAACACACAGACACAGCACTGATACTACGCACAGACACAGCACTGATGCTACGCACAGACACAGCACTGATACTAAACACAGACACAGCACTGAGATGGGATACAGCTCTGATACTAGACACAGCACTGATACTATGCACAGACACAGCACTGAGATGGGACACAGCACTGATACTACGCACAGACACAGCACTGATGCTACGCACAGACACAGCACTGAGATGGGAAACAGCACTGATACTACGCACAGACACAGCACTGATACTACACACTGACACAGCACTGAGATGGGATACAGCTCTGATACACACACAGACACAGCACTGATACTACACACAGACACAGCACTGAGATGGGACACAGCACTGATACTACGCACAGACACAGCACTGATAGTACGCACAGACACAGCACTGAGATGGGACACAGCACTGATACTACGCACAGACACAGCACTGATAGTACGCACAGACACAGCACTGATACTACACACAGACTCTGACAACACATAGACACAGCACTGAGATGGGATACAGCTCTGATACACACACAGACACAGCACTGAGATGAGACACAGCACTGATACTACACACAGACACAGCACTGATACTACGCACAGACACAGCACTGATACTACACAGACACAGCACTGAGATGGGATACAGCTCTGATACTAGACACAGCACTGATACTACGCACAGACACAGCACTGAGATGGGACACAGCACTGATACTACGCACAGACACAGCACTGATGCTACACACAGACACAGCACTGAGATGGGATACAGCACTGATACTACGCACAGACACAGCACTGATACTACACACAGACACAGCACTGAGATGGGATACAGCTCTGATACACACACAGACACAGCACTGATACTACACACAGACACAGCACTGAGATGGGACACAGCACTGATACTACGCACAGACACAGCACTGATACTACGCACAGACACAGCACTGATACTACGCACAGACACAGCACTGAGATGGGACACAGCACTGATACTACGCACAGACACAGCACTGATACTACAGACAGACACAGCATTGATACTACACACAGACACAGCACTGATACTACGCACAGACACAGCACTGATACTACACACAGACACAGCACTGAGATATGACACAGCACTGATACTACACACAGACACAGCACTGAGATCGGACACAGCACTGATACAGACACTGACAACACACAGACACAGCACTGAGATGGGACACAGCACTGATACAGACACTGACAACACACAGACACAGCACTGAGATGACACAGCACTGATACACACAGACACAGCACTGATACTACACACAGACACAGCACTGAGATGACACAGCACTGATACAGACACTGACACTGACAACACACAGATACAGCACTGAGATGACACAGCACTGATACTACACACAGACACAGCACTGATACTACACACAGACACTGACAGCACACAGACACAGCACTGAGATGGGACACAGCACTGATATAGACACAACACTGAGAAGAGACACCGCACTGATATAACACACAGACACAGCACTGATATAACACACAGACACAGCACTGATATAAGACACAGCACTGACATAACACAGACACTGAGATAATATAGACACAGCACTGATACAACACACAGACAGGAAACTGATACAACACACAGACACAGCACTGACACAACACAGAGGCACTGCGCTAATAGACACAGCACTGATATAATACACAGGCACGCAGTGATATAATACAGAGGCACTGAAATAATATACACAGCACTAAGATGATACACAGACACAGCACTGATATAACACACAGACATAGCACTGATATAATACAGACATGGCACTGACATTCACACAGACACTGAGATAATACACAGACACAGCACTAATATAACACACAGACATAGCACTGACATAACACACACACAGCACTGATATGACACAGAGACACTGAGATAATACACACAGACAGCACTGATATAAGACACAGCACTGACATAACACAAAGACACAGCACTGATAAGATGCATGGACATAACACACAGACAGCACTGATATTAGACATAGCACTGATATAACACACAGACACAGCACTGGCATAATACACAGCACTGAGATGATACACAGCACTGATATAACACACAGACATAGCACTGATACAACACACAGGCACAGCTCTGATATAAGACACAGCACTGATATAACACAGAGGCACTGAGCTAATATACACAGACACAGCACTGAGATGAGACACAGCACTGACATAACACATAGACATTGAGATAATACACACAGACAGCACTGATATAACACACAGACATAGCACTGATATAATACAGACATGGCACTGACATTCACATAGACACTGAGATAATACACAGACACAGCACTGAGGTGATACACAGACATAGCACTGACATAACACTGATATAACACAGATGCAGCACTGACATAACACACAGACACAGCACTAATAAGATACACAGGCACAGCACTGTCATAACACACAGACACAGCACTGATATAACACACAGACACAGCACTGATATTACACACAGACAGCACTGACATAACACACAGACACAGCACTAATACGATACACAGGCACAGCACTGACATAACACACAGACAGCACTGATATAACACACAGACACAGCACTGATAAAACACACAGACAGCACTGATATAACACACAGCCATAGAACTGACATAACACAGAGACACTGAGATATTACAGACAGCACTGACATAACACACAGACACAGCACTGATATTAGACATAGCACTGACATAACACACGGAGATAGCACTGAGATGTTCCAGGTGTACCTCGGTTTATGAACGCCTCGGTTAATCTAATTTTCGGTTTACGAATGAAAATCCATTGATAATAATGACTCGGTTTACACATTTTTTTCACAATACGAAGTGTATGTCGGTGCCGCTTTTTAAATGCAATTGCCGGCTTTCTTTTTTTTTTTTCTATAGCTCACAGAATTAGCTGTCACCTTCCCCGGAGATAAAGGATACATTGTTTCTTTTATCTTCAGAAACAAACTAACAGGAAACTTTCTCTTAGCTGGGGGAAGTGACAGCTGATTCTCTGAGATATAGTGAAGACATTTACATTACATTTACATTTAATAACCAGCACTGACCTATAGTGACAGAGACTTTTTTTGTACTTTTTGTCTGACCTCCAGAATGGATTAATTGGTTTTCAATGCATTCCTATGGGAAACAGCGTTTCGGTTTACAAATTTTTCGCAATACGAACCATCCCGGAGAACGCATTAAATTCGTAAACTGAGGTACACCTGTATATCTATTAACCAGTTCCCTGCCGTGCTATATCCAAAATGATGGCTACAGCGCAGTCGGCTAGTTCTGGGGGGGCGACCATGGACGTTCTCCCAGAACCACACCCACAGCATGCCCCCTGGGACACGCACCGTGTGCAATCTGTGCTCGCTGTGTCCTTTGGACACAGCTGATCATGCGTCTAAGTAAATGGCCAATCAGAGATGCCTTTTACCATTTGACCAGCTGTGTCCAATCACATTGTAGATAGGAAATGCCGATTATCAGCGGGAAGTGTGTGAGGAGAGGAGAGCTGGTAAGCGGCATTTCTCAGGGGGACATCTACACTGATCAGTATAGTCCCATCAGTGCGTCCAATAGTGCCTATATGTGCTGGCTTTCATTGTCCCTCAGTGATGCCTGTCAGTGCCCATCAGTGATACTGTCAATGCCCCTCAGTGATGCCTGTCAGTGCCCCTCAGTGATGCCTGTCAGTGGCCATCAGTGATGCCTGTCAGTGCCCCTCAATGATGCCTGTCGGTGCCCCTCAGTGATACTGTCAATGCCCCTCAGTGATGCCTGTCAGTGCCCCTCAGTGATGCCTGTCAATGCCCCTCAGTGATACTGTCAATGCCCCTCAGTGATACTGTCAATGCCCCTCAGTGATGCCTGTCAGTGCCCCTCAGTGATGCTTGTCAATGCCCCTCAGTGATGCTTGTCAATGCCCCTCAGTGATGCCTGTCAATGCCCCTCAGTGATGCTTGTCAATGCCCCTCAGTGATGCCTGTCAATGCCCCTCAGTGATGCTTGTCAGCGCCCCTCAGTGATGCCTTTTAGTGCCCCTCAGTGATGCCTGTCAATGCCCCTCAGTGATGCCTGTCAGTGCCCCTCAGTGATGCCTGTCAATGCCCCTCAGTGATGCCTGTCAGTGCCCCTCAGTGATGCTTGTCAATGCCCCTCAGTGATGCTTGTCAATGCCCCTCAGTGATGCTTGTCAGTGCCCCTCAGTGATGCTTGTCAATGCCCCTCAGTGATGCTTGTCAATGCCCCTCAGTGATGCCTGTCAATGCCCCTCAGTGATGCTTGTCAGCGCCCCTCAGTGATGCCTTTTAGTGCCCCTCAGTGATGCCTGTCAATGCCCCTCAGTGATGCCTGTCAGTGCCCCTCAGTGATGCCTGTCAGTGCAGCCTCATCGGCACATCAATGAAGGAGAAAGATCACTTATTTACAAAACTTTAAAAGTCTATGTTCACACCTATGCAGGTTGCATTTGAGCCGTTTCTGCATTGTGTTTTTGCACCTGCTTTTTTTATGCATTTTGCTTTTTTTTTCATTTTTTTTGTTGCTAGGCAGATTAAAAACACAGCAAAAACGAACTACATGCTTTTCTGCAGTGTTTCCATTGAGGTCTATAGAACCAAAAATGCAACTTTTTGTGTTCAAAAACGTTCCTAACCCTTTCCAAAAACGCACTGGGTATTTATTCCCCGCTGCGTGTTTTATTTTTTTGCGCTATAAACAAAAATAGGAGCAAAACATTTGGAAAAAATTTTTTTTTCTTTGTTTCTACTATAAACGTTTGCAAACAGGTAATTTTTCTCCTTCACTGATGTGCGTTAATGAGGCTGCACTGATAAGCAGCACTGATGGGCACTGATAGGCAGCACTAATGGGCACTGATGAGGTGGCATGGATAGGCAGCCCTGATGGGCATTGATAGGCAGCACTAAAGGGCACTGATGAGGTGGCATGGATAGGCAGCACTGATGATGCTGCACTGATGGGCAGCACTGATGGGCACTGATAGGCAGCACTAATGGGCACTGATGAGGTGGCATGGATAGGCAGCCCTGATGGGCACTGATAGGCAGCACTAAAAGGCACTGATGAGGTGGCATGGATAGGCAGCACTGATGGGCAGCAATGATGGGTGGCACTGCTTGGTGGCATTGCAGGGCACAGGTAGGTGGCACTGATGGGCACAGGTGGGTGGCACTGATAGGCACAGGTGGGCAGCACTGATGGGTACAGGTGGGTGGCACTGATGGGCACAGGTGGGCGGCACTGATGGGCACTGATGATCAGTGCCAATTACTTCTCTGGCAATTGCCGTTTATCGGCAGCACTTTCCTCACGCTAAGACAGCGTGAGGAAAGTGCGGCCGATAACCGGCAACTGTATTTACCGGTGATCTGCTCTGTCATTGGCCACAGCTGATCACGTGGTAAAAGGCCGCTGTGATTGGCTGTGTACCGTATCCCGTGATCAGCTGTGTCTGCAGGACACAGCGATCACTGGCGGCGCCGGGTGCACACAGCTGGGGGTGCGCAGGGGGCATGTTCTGGAATGACATCCATGGACATCGTCCCAGAACCAGGCAACCCCGCTGTAGCCGTCCTTCAGCTATAGCTCGGTAGGGAGCCGGTTAAATGGACTGTACTGCGTTTCTGCAAAACGCTGCGGAAAACACTTTTTTTTTTTTTCAAAATGTTTGGTCTTTTTTAGTTTGTTTAGCAAAACATTAAAAACCCATAACATAAGAAAGCTCCATCTGTCTCAAAAAAATGATAAAAATTTAGTTTGAGTACAGTGTTGCCTGATCACGCAATTCTCATCCAAAGTGCAACAGTGCTGAAAGCTGAAAAGCGCCTGCTAGGCAAGTGGTTAAAAAGTAAATACAATCCTTTCTAACTCAGTAAAAAAAAAAAAAAAATTACAATATAAATATAACCCCTTCCAATAAAAACCATGCAAATATATAAAATAATACAAATAAATATCCAAATATAATGTAAAATTTATATATATATATATATGCAATCCATGAAAAATTTATATAGAATATATAAATCAGGCAGCAGGTGCACTCAATGGGACTTGCAGCAAAAGGAATTTCCAGCACTCCTCCTGTTGCAGGTCCTGTTGAGCGCACCTGCTGCCTGATTTAATATGGTAAAAAATATAAATATAATCAGTTACAAAATAAAGGATGTATTATACAATATATATATATTTATAAGAGCAGGGCCCTTGACCCCCTCGGGTATTGTTACTGTATTGTCTCATGTTCTGTCCCCCACTATAATGTACAGCGCTGAGCAAACCTGGCGCTATATAAATACTGTATAATAATAATAATAATATACGCATCCTTTATTTTTTAACTGGTTATACTTATGTTATATAAATAACTAAATATGTTATATATAAATAACTAAATATGTTATATATAAATAACTAAATATGTTATATTTTATATATAAATAACTAAATGTTATATTTTATATATAAATAACTAAATATGTTATATTTTATATATAAATAACTAAATATTTTATATATAAATAACTAATATGTTATATATAAATAACTAAATATTTTATATTTTATATATAAATAACTAAATATGTTATATATAAATAACTAATATGTTATATATAAATAACTAAATATTTTATATATAAATATCTAAATGTTATATTTTATATATAAATAACTAAATATGTTATATTTTATATATAAATAACTAAATATGTTATATATAAATAACTAATATGTTATATATAAATAACTAAATATTTTATATTTTATATATAAATATCTAAATGTTATATTTTATATATAAATAACTAAATATGTTATATTTTATATATAAATAACTAAATGTTATATTTTATATATAAATAACTAAATATGTTATATATAAATAACTAAATATTTTATATATAAATAACTAATATGTTATATATAAATAACTAAATATGTTATATTTTATATATAAATAACTAAATGTTATATTTTATATATAAATAACTAAATATGTTATATATAAATAAATAACTAAATATGTTGTATATAAATAACTAATATGTTATATATAAATAACTAAATATGTTATATTTTATATATAAATAACTAAATGTTATATTTTATATATAAATAACTAAATATGTTATATGTTATATATAAATTATTATTATTATTATACAGTATTTATATAGCGCCAAAGGGTTTGCTCAGCGCTGTACAAATATGTTATATTTTATATATAAATAACTAAATATGTTGTATAAATAATATAAATAACTTCTCTTCCGAGCGATATAGACTTATTTTAGGTTGGATTTGATCAAACTGAGTCAATTGGCCAAGGCAGGAAAATAATTGTGTTTCATCAACCGGCAGCACTGGGCTGATTCAGTCCTACATTCAATTGTTTTTTGACCAATCAGATTATGAAGCTGCATGACGGATATGATCGATAACTTATGATCATATCTTCCAACTAAATTGCCAGTTCCCCCAATGCGTTGCATATCGATCGTGTGATCAACTATCGATCAGTTATTACTATTTGGGAGAAATCGATCTGAAAAGAAACCAATCACTTCTAAAAGATTTTATGGCCACCCCAAATCGGATTGCACGGAGATTGTATGGACGGGTTGTAATATGAATGGTGAGCTGTAACCCCCAAAACAAAAATGTATTATATTGCAGCTTACCAATTCCTTTTTTTTTTTTACATTTGAAGCGTCACAAAACCCTGGACCCTGCATTCACTATATCTGGTCTCCCTGGACCCTGCATTCACTATATCTGGTCTCCCCGGACCCTGCATTCACTATATCTGGTCTCCCTGGACCCTGCATTCACTATATCCGGTCTCCCTGGACCCTGCATTCACTATATCTGGTCTCCCTGGACCCTGCATTCACTATATCCGGTCTCCCTGGACCCTGCATTTACTATATCTGGTCTCCCTGGACCCTGCATTCACTATATCTGGTCTCTCCGGACCCTGCATTCACTATATCTGGTCTCCCTGGACAGTGCATTCACTATATCTGCTCTCCCCGGACCCCGCATTCACTATATCTGGTCTCCCCAGACCCTGCATTCATTATATCTGGTCTCCCCGGACCCTGCATTCATTATATCTGGTCTCCCCGGACCCTGCATTCACTATATCCGGTCTCCCCGGACCCTGCATTCACTATATCCTCTCTCCCCGGACCCTGCACTCACTATATCCGCTCTCCCCGGACCCCTGCATTCACTATATCTGGTCTCCCTGGACCCTGCATTCACTATATCTGGTCTCCTCGGACCCTGCATTCACTATATCTGGTCTCCCCGGACCCTGCATTCACTATATCCGGTCTCCCCTGGACCCTGCATTCACTATATCTGATCTCCCCAGACCCTGCATTCACTATATCTGGTCTCCCCGGACCCTGCATTCACTATATCCGGTCTCCCACAGTACACACAATATGGAAATGCAATTATTTTAGTAAATATAAACTGCTAAATACCTTTTCTCATCAACAGTATATAGCAGTCTTGTAACTTCTATCAGTGTTCGGCAGAGCACTTGTAAAGCTTGTAGAAGGAGTTTTCATGCTGCTCTAGGAGGATGCAGAACCCCTTACCTCTGTCTGGACAGTGCTGATTGGCCCTGTGCTGATCACATGCACTCTCCCAAGAAAAAAAAACAAAACAAGAGTGTCTCCACACAATATGTGTTGTCAGGAGATATGAGGGGGGACACTGGAAGAAGGGGAGGATCAGAAAAGTCAGGATCATACAGCCTTTTTTTACACTATGCAGAGGATTAACCCCTTAGGTTCCACACTGAGTATATTTCTAGAACACTTTTCTTCCTAGGGACTCAAAGCGCATAGGAGGTGAGGCAGCCATGTTGGATGCGCTCAATAAAGCCAATTAACACCCCCCCCCAGCATGTCTGTGGAGGATGGGAGAAAATCAAAGTATATGGAAGAAACCCACACAAGCACAAATAGCATAATCAAACTCCATGCAGCTAGTGTCAGTGATCAGTAAAGGCAAATAGGCTGTTTACTTTGTCAGGGAATTTTCCCCACAGCATAGTGAAATTTCCCTTTTCAAAGAATACCCAATCAATGGCAAGGTAAAAAAAAAACAGCACTTTTGCTTGCACATGATTGGACGATGGAAGTCAGCAGAGCTTCCCCTCATTCAGTAAGCTCTGAAGAAAATTCCCTTGCAAAGCGCAACTTCTCTTGCAAAATGAACATCCTATTTGCCATTAGTAAATCAACTCCATTGGTTTGAATCCTGACCGGGACACTAATGGGGGGGATTTACGAAAACTGGTGCCCAACAAAATCTAATCTGGTGCATCAGCCACATCAGCTTCCAGGTTTTAGTCCCACGGGGCGTTTCAATAGCTGTGTAAAGTCACGTTAAAAATGCACATTTTCATAGTTTTTTAGCATTTTTGCATTCACGTTTTTTAGATTTTTTTACCCAAAAAAAATTTTGCTAAGAAAAAAACAAAAAACGCTCGTTTGCCGCGGTTTTCAGCGTTAGAGCATTTTTACAGCTAAAAAACTCCTCTAGAAACCCACTAGTTTTGGGGGGGGGGGGGGGGTTTTGAGCAAAGAAAAAAAACGCTAAAAACCCGCAAACGTGGCTAAATGCTAATGCAAAAACACTAAAAAAAGGCTAGGTTCACAATAATGCGTTGCAGTACATCACATGTGATTTGCACAGGAGCCGCACCGCATTCCTGTGCAAATCACATGCGGTTTTTGTGCGGTGCGATTGGAGCCATACATTTTGTATGGCTCTAATCGCACCGGCACCAGAAAGATGCAGGACCCTTTTTTGGGTCCTCACTAGAATCGGATTGCATGGGTATTCACACTTATGCGATCCGATTCTGCACATCGCACCGCGTTTTGTGGACCGATTTTGAGATGTTGTTAACACACACCCGCAGCGGTTCGCATGAACGGGGTGCGATTCTGATGTGGTGCAGAATTCGCACTGAAAGTGCTGCGAATTCCGCATCAATGTGAACCCAGCCTAAAAAACACTGAAAAACTTGTGTTTTTAACATGACTTTACACAGCTATCACTACCAGCGTTATAATTGTCAAAGCCTAATTAAACAAGCTGAAGTTAGAAGCTGATTGGCTACCATGCACAACTGCACCAGATTCTGAGTGCTCCATGTGACAATCGCGGCGTCAGACCCCCAGCCCTTCTCACCGACTTGTGACCGAATCTAAAACCACACTGCCACTTGCGTAACAATGCCATGCTCAGCTGCACACTGCACAGAGATTTTCCAGCTCACTGGACCACAATCTATATGCCACAGCCTGAGAGCGATTGTTACTGGGTCAGGTTAATTACACAATTAACCCTTTACACTGCCACCACCGCCTTTTTGTACAGAGAAGGAGGAAACCCACAAATCTTAGCAGTAATACTATGATGTTTGAATAATCGTCTGTATACACACTGTCACTGCAAGCAGATGTATGCAGAAGTTTAAAACACACAGTAGCGCTCTTCAGAGACAGGGATTCTTAGTTTGCATTAAAGAGCTTTAGAAACAGTTCAACACTTTTCAGTAAATAGGATTTATTACTAAAAAGGTCAAAATGGTGCAATAAAAATATTTAAAGAAAAAGATATACATATAGATACAGAGAGCAATAACACAACAGAGAGATAACAGAAAGAAGTTTAGAGAGGTAGAATACTTGCCAGAGTCCTTGGTTTAAGCAGATTCAAGTGTCCTGAACAAAAGGGTACCGTTTCTCCCAAAGTTGGTTCCTCATGTTAAAAAAGGAGAATCTCTTCATCTTACTTCTCCAGGCCTGACAGCCTATTTTCTAGTCCCCCAGCAGGGGGTGTCTACTGAAGCCAAGGGCCAATCGCCTCATTTGGGTAGGGGGTTTAGGCAGAGACCCGAGCTGTGACCCAAATCCCTCCCAGTTTATACCATGGTCAATAACCTTCACTAGGTACATGTAGCAGCCTAGCCACTGGTAGATTAATATGCCGAATGATCTGCTCAACGTCCAGACACCAGATATGACATATCTGCCTGTGACGGTTAAAAGAGATATCGCTTACTGCTCTCGGATAGACGTATTCTAGGTGACTCGCATTAAACTGAGCTGTCTGAATATATGCTTTGTTCTATTGTACCTATTTCCTGCCGGGAGTTATGAAATTGTATTACAAAGTGGTTTTCAAGTGGGATGTATGTTTTATTGCTATTTCAGAATGCTTTTCAAGTCCAGTGACTGGCGGGTTTATAGCTTTACGATCCAGCCAGAGCAAGAGTCTGTCAGACACCCTGGAACCAGCTAATTGGGGTTACAACCATGATGTGTATCCAGCTGTGCCCAATGCACTCCTGAACTCAGCACACACACAGACCACATGCCATACAACAAAAAGGGAGGGGGGCTGATTTGGAGTGAGAAAGACACACGATGGTGGATCTTAGCAACATGGTTGTCCGCGTCCATATCTGTGCGCACGATTGCTGCACTACAGTTTTAGTAAATCTCCTAAATAAATAAAAAAAAAACTACAGCTACCACATCTAGCACTTCTGGGGTCACTTCTAAAGGCAAAAAGTCTGTTAATTTGCAAGGGAATTTAGTGGACGTGGTAAAACTCTGCTGTCATCAATCATGTGCAAGCAAAAATTCTGTTTTTTTAATTTTCCTTGCACGTGATTGGATATTCTTTGCTAAGAATACAGTCCATTTAGTATGGTTTCCTATGGGACACATTCGCATCTATGCTTTTTCCAACCACCGTGTTTTTGGAAATGGACAGGAACTTTTTAACCATTAGCCGCCCGGCCTATAGCTGTTTGGCGGCCGCGAAAATGGTTTAGCTTTCCGGGGTGTACACCATTTGGCGTCCTCCCGCACATGCGCAGTTCGCACGGTTGGAGAGCCGCGCAGCAGCACGATCTGTCACCGGCCGTGTACCTCGGACACGGCCAATGACAGATCTGAGTACCGGCCCCCGTTGCCGGTACCATGTGACCTGCTGTGACCAATCACAGCAGGTCACATGACAGTTGTATACAATGGATGGCTTCATTCATGCCATCCATTGTATACTAGTGCTTAGCTGTGAATGGTCACAGCAGGTCACATGCACATGTCATGTGATTAAATGTGGCCAAATCACAGCTAAGCACAAAAAAAAAAAAAACCTGAATGAATCGATGTCATTCAAGTAAATGCTTGCTTATAGCAAAGTAATTCTTTGCTATAAGCAAATTGTGTAAAAAAAAAAAAAAAATACTGATCACTTCCCCAAAGTAGTACAATGTTACTATGCTAACATTGTACTACTTTGGTCTTAGTAAAATATGAAAAAAAAATCTTAAAAAGAAAATGTAATATAAAATTAAAAATTATTAAAAAAATATATATATATATTTTTTTTTTTTTCATACTGTCACCAGTCAGTGTCCCTGTTCACCGCCATGCCAGTTATATGATGACGCTGTACTGCACTGGTGACAGTATGTAAAAAAAAAAATGGTGAAAATAATTTTTTTAATTTTTTCATTTTCCGAAAAATTATGACAAAAAAAATACAACTTCAAAAAACTCGCCATGCCTCTTATGAAGTACGTCGGACTGTCTACTCTGCAAAAAGGGGTCATTTGGGGGATATCTGTACTGTTCTGACATTTGGGGATATCTGTACCGTTCTGACATTTGGGGGATATCTGTACTGTTCTGACATTTGGGGGATATCTGTACTATTCTGACATTTGGGGGATATCTGTACTGTTCTGACATTTGGAGGATATCTGTACTGTTCTGACATTTGGGGGATATCTGTACTGTTCAGACATTCTTGGACCTCAAGAAATTAGATTGGCTGTCAGTACTTCAGGATTGATCAATATTCAGATCTATACCATAGTTTGTGAACTCTATAACTTTCCTACAAACTAAATAATACATCCTAATTTGGGTTATTTTCACCAAAGACATGTAGCAGAATACATCTCGGCCTAAATTTATGAAGAAGAATTATTTATTTGTAAACTTTTATAACAGAAAGAAAGAAAAACATGTTTTTTTTCAAAATTTTTGGTCTTTTTTTGTTAATTTAGCAAAAAAATAAAAACCCCGGTGGTGATTAAATACCACCAAAAGAAAGCTCTAGTTGTGTTAAGAAAATAATAAAATTTTAGTTTGGGTACAATGTTGTATGACCGCGCAATTGTCATTCAAAGTGTGAGAGCGCTGAAACGTGAAAATTGGCCTGGGCAGGAAGGTGTAAAATTGCCCGGTACTGAAATGGTTAAATGTAAAACGGTGCATTTTTGATTCAATAGACTTCAATAGAGACGCTGCATGTAGTGCTTTTTTGATGCATTTTGCAATTTTTGACCACTTGACCTATGGAAGATTTACCCCCCTTCATTTTTTGCGAGACAGCACTGCGTTACTTTAACTGACAATTGCGTGGTAATGCAACGCTACATAAATGAGATCAATGTCTTTTTTCCCCACAAATAGAGCTTTCTTTTGGTGGTATTGGATCACCACTGTTTTTTTTTTTTTTATTTGTACAACAATTTTGAAAAAAAAAAAATTTTTACTTTCTGATATAAAACATATCCAATTAAAAAAAAAAAAAATCTAATTTCTTCATAAATTTAGGCCAATATGTATTCTGCTACATATTTGTTGGTAAAAAAAAAAAAACCCAATAAGCGTACATTGATTGGTTTGTGCTAAAGTTATAGTGTCTACAAACTATGGGATACATACTGGAATTTTTATTTATTTATTTTATACTAGCAATGGCAGCGATCAATGACACTTAGTTAAACATCTAGGGCGATCAAAGGGTTAACTGTGTGCCTAGCCAGTGTTTTGTGTACTGTGTTAGGTGCTTTTACTAAGGGAAGTGATGGATCTTATTCCCTGTTGTGCAAGGACACAAGATCCATCACTTCCCCCCTGTCAGAATGGATCTCTGCTGTGTTTATATAGATAGAGCTCAGTTCTGTGTCTCTGCCCAATGAGGGACTGATTGCCGGCTGGCACCCACTGATCGGCTTCTGCTGTGAGTAATCAGAGATGAAGCATCACTTAATCACTATATTGCCAAAAGAATTGGCCCCGCCCTCCAAATCATTGGATTCAGGTGTTCCAATCCCCTTCATGGCCACAGGTGTATACAATCATCCCCTAGGCATGCAGACTGCTTCTACAAACATTGGTGAAAGAATGGGTCGCTCTCAGGAGCTCAGTGACTCCAAGCGTGGTCCCGTGATAGGTTGTCACCTGTGCAATAAGTCCATCCGTGACATTTCCTGGCTACTAAATATTCCATGCTCAACTGTTAGTGGGATTATAACAAAGTGGAAGCAACTGGGAACAACAGCAACTCAGCCACCAAGTGGTAGGCCACGTCACATGACAGAGCGGGGTCAGCGCATGCTGAAGCGCACAGTGTGCAGAAGCCACCAACTGTCTGCAGAGTCAATAGCTAAAGACCTCCAAACTTGGTGTGGCCTTTAGATTAGCACAACAACAGTGTGTAGAGAACTTCATGGAATGGGTTTCCATGGCCGAGCAGCTGCAGCCAAGCCTTACATCACCAAGTGCAAAGCAAAGCGTCGGATGCAGTGGTGTAAAGCACGCCGCCACTGGACTCTAGAGCAATGGAGACATGTTCTCTGGAGTGACCAATCACACTTCTCTGGCAATCCAATGGACATGTCTGGGTTTGGCGGCCAGGAGAACAGTATTTGCCTGACTACATTGTGCCAAGTGTAAAGTGTGGTGGAGTGGGAATTATGGTGTGGGGTTGTTTTTCAGGGGTTGGGCTTGGCCCCCTAGTTCCAGTGAAGGGAACTCTTAAGGCATCAGCAAGACATTTTGGACAATTTCATGCTCCCAACTTTGTGGGAAGAGTTTGGGGATGGCCCTTTTTTCTGTTCCAACATGACTGCGCACCAGTGCACAAAGCAAGGTCCATAAAGACATGGAGGAGCCAGTTTGGGGTGGAGGAACTTGACTGTCCTGCACAGAGTCCTGACCTCAACCCCGTAGAACACCTTTGGGATGAATTAGAGCGGAGACTGCGAGCCAGGCCTCCTCCCCCGACATCAGTGCCTGGCCTCACAAATGTGCTTCTGGAAGAATGGTCCAACCTTTCCATAGACACCCTCCTAAACCTTGTGGACGGCCTTCCCAGAAGAGTTGAAGCTGTTATAGCTGCAAAGGGCGGGGCCAACCCAATATTGAACCCTACAGACTAAGACTGGGATGCCATTAAAGTTCATGTGCGTGGAAAGGCCGGCCGACCAATAGTTTGGCAATATAGTGTATATAATAATAATAAAAGGGTGCTCAGTGGAGTGAGCGACATTCATACACCGGCGAGATTACACGGATCACAGTGACAGGACAAGATCAGGAGATGAGAGGGTAGGGAGTATATTGACCTCCTACGTGGAGCTTCCATCAGCTGTGCCAAGCATATAGATCATTATCCCGATACTGCCGTTACCTGTAGTGCACCAGGCATGTGCACTTTTGTGAGTGTTTGCTTTTAATTCCTTTCAATAAATCTTTTATATGGGTACACACTATGTGAGTTTTCTCTCCTCATATTACCAGTGTATCGCCTTTCATTGAAAACTTTGGAGGACGCCTATCTGGTGGCTATGTGAAGGTGAAGGTTTCTCACTAATGGTGATTTTGTGTTTCTTTACTCCTCTCAAACAGTTGGACGGAAGGGAACTTTCTTATACGTATGTATTGAGACATTCACTTGGATGTTTCATATGATATTCTGTTGAATAGTTACATTACTATTATGATACATTTGGAGCCTTGACTTTACATTGTTGATACATTTGAGAATTGTTACAGAGTTTATGTGGACTTTCAGCATTCATTGTCTGTAGCGCTGTCCTGTTTATTCTATTTCTATAGTGTACAGTGGGGCAAAAAAGTATTTAGTCAGCCACCAATTGTGCAAGTTCTTCCACTTCAAAAGATGAGAGAGGCCTGTAATTGGCATCATAGGTAGACCTCAACTATGAGAGACAAAATGAGAAAACAAACCCAGACAATCACATTGGCTGATCTGGAAAGAATTTATTTGCAAATTATGGTGGAAAATAAGCATTTGGTCACCTACAAACAAGCAAGATTTCTGGCTCTCACAGACCTGTACCTTCTTCTTTAAGAGGCTCCTCTGTCCTGCACTCATTACCTGTGTCAATGGCACCTGTTTGAACTTGTTATCAGTATAAAAGACACCTGTCTACAACCTCAAACAGTCACACTCCAAACTCCACTATGGTGAAGACCACAGAGCTGTCGAAGGACACCAGAAACAAAATTGTAGACCTGCACCAGGCTGGGACGACTGAATCTGCAATAGGCAAGCAGCTTGGTGTGAACAAATCAACTGTGGGAGCAATAATTAGAAAATGGAAGACATACAAGACCATTGCTAATCTCCCTCGATCTGGGGCTCCACGCAAGATCTCACCCCATGGGGTCAAAATGATCACAAGAACGGTGAGCAAAAATCCCAGGACCACACAAGGGGACCTAGTGAATGACCTGCAGAGAGGTGGGACCAACATAACAAAGGCTACCATCAGTAACACACTACGCCACCAGGGACTCAGATCCTGCAGTGCCAGACGTGTCCCCCTGCTTAAGCCAGTACATGTCCGGGCCCGTCTGAAGTTTGCTAGAGAGCATTTGGATGATCCAGAAGAGGATTGGGAGAATGTCATATGGTAAGATGAAACCAAAATAGAACTGTTTGGTAGAAACACAACTCGTGTTTGGAGGAGAGAGAATGCTGAGTTGCAACCAAAGAACACCATACCTACTGTGAAGCATGGGGGTGGCAACATCATGCTTTGGGGCTGTTTCTCTGCAAAGGGACCAGGACGACTTATCCATGTACAGGACAGAATGAATGGGGCCATGTATCGTGAGATTTTGAGTGCAAACCTCCTTCCATCAGTAAGGGCATTGAAGATGAAATGTGGCTGGGCCTTCCAACATGACAATGATCCCAAACATACCGCCCGGGCAATGAAGGAGTGGCTTCGTAAGAAGCATTTCAAGGTCCTGGAGTGGCCTAGCCAGTCTCCAGATCTCAACCCCATAGAAAACCTTTGGAGGGAGTTGAAAGTCCGTGTTGCCCAGCGACAGCCCCAAAACATCACTGCTCTAGAGGAGATCTGCATGGAGGATGGGCCAACATACCAGCAACAGTGTGTGCCAACCTTGTGAAGACTTACAGGAAACGTCTGACCTCTGTCATTGCCAACAAAGGATATATAACAAAGTATTGAGATGAACTTTTGATATTGACCAAATACTTATTTTCCACCATAATTTGCAAATAAATTCTTTCCAAATCAGCCAATGTGATTGTCTGGATTTTTTTTCTCATTTTGTCTCTCATAGTTGAGGTCTACCTATGATGCCAATTACAGGCCTCTCTCATCTTTTTAAGTGGGAGAACTTGCACAATTGGTGGCTGACTAAATTCTTTTTTGCCCCACTGTATATGTGATTTTGCACAGGAGGGACACCCTGTAGGAGTATATCTGCTATAGGGCGGTCTATAACCACTTGCCTACCGGGCACTTATACCCCCTTCCTGCCCAGGCCAATTTTCAGCGCTGTCGCACTTTGAATGACAATTGTGCGGTCATGCAACACTGTACCCATATGTTTTATTTTTTGCACTATAAACAAAAAAAAGCAAACATTTAAAAAAAAAAAAAAAAGTTTTTCTTTGTTTCTATTATAAAATTTTGCAAACAGGTAATTTTTTTCCTTTGCTGTTGTGCGTTGATGGGGCTGTACTGATAGACAGCACTGGTAGGTGGCACTTATGGCACTGATAGGCGGCTCTGATGAGGTGGCACATATAGGCAGCACTGATGATGCTGCACTGATATGCAACAATGATGGGCACTGATAGGTGGCACTGTTGGGCACTGATAGGCAGCACTGATGGGTGGCACTGACTGACAGAACTGATGGGTGGCACTGATGGGCACTGGTGGGTGGCACTACTAGACACTGCTGGGCACAGGTGGATGGCACTGCTGGGCACAGGTGGGCAGGTAGCACTGCTGTGCCCTGATGATCACTGCCAAGCAGTCCTCTGACAATTGCCAGTTATCGGCAGTACTTTCCTCATGCTGTGAGGAAAGTGCAGCCGATAACCGGCAATTGTATTTACCAGTGATATGCTGTGTCATTGGACACGGCTGATCACGTGGCAAAATGCCACTGTGATTGGTCTTTTACCACATCACATGATCAGCTGTGTCTGTAAGACACAGCGATCATGGAGATCGTCGGGTGCACGCCCCCAGGGGCGCATGGGAGGGCACGTTCTGGGAGGATGTCATATGATGCCCTCCTAGAATTGTCCGTCTGTGGTGAACCGCCATTCGGCTATCTGCAGTCTGCAAGTGGTTAATCTGCCCAACAACAAATTAGCAAAAAAAAAAAAGGATAAAAAAATGCATCAAAAATGCCTGTTCAAATCGCACTGCAGAAATGGATCAAAAGCAAACTGCATAGGTGTGAAGCGGGCCTAAGGGAAATTTCACTAAACTCTGGAGACAATTCCCTTGCAACGTGAACAGCCTATTTCCCTTTAGCAAATGAACCCCATTGAGTGTGGCAGGAGCTCTAAGGCTGACAGCGGACTATCGCCCAAATCCAGAAGAAGTTACGATGTGCCGACAGCTTGTAGGAAGCGATGTTCTTGCTGCATCTTGGCCTAGATATCGCAGGAATCAGTTCAAGCTGAATATAGAAGGCATTGTCATATCAAATGTGGTGCAAATTAAAATATTCCGGCGGTGCCTACAGATGAATCGTACTGTAAAGTGTGTAGAAAATCACAATGAATGATGTCACCGGGTTAAAGGGGCTAAGGACATTAGTGTGAAGGGGGGGCGATGACTGAATGTGGGGGGCTAAGGACTGTGGTGTGTGGGGGCTGAGGACAATAAAGTGGGAGGGGCTGAGAACTGTAATGTGGGGGCTGAGGACAGTAATGTGGGGGGCTAAGGAGTGTGGTATGTGGGGGCTGAGGACATTAAAGTGGGAGGGGCTGAGAACTGTAATGTGGGGGCTGAGGACAGTAATGTGGGGGCTGAGGACAGTAATGTGGGGGGCTAAGGACTGTGGAATGTGGGGGCTGAGGACATTAAATTGGGAGGGGATGAGAACTGTAATGTGGGGGCTAAGGACAGTAATGGAGGGGGGGGGGCGAGGACAGTAATGTGGGGGGCTATGGACATTAAAGTGGGAGGGGCTGAGAACTATAATGTGGGGGCTGAGGACAGTAACGTGGGTGGCTGAGGACAGTAACGTGGGTGGCTGAGGACAGTAACATGGGGGGGCTGAGGACAGTAACATGGGGGGGGCTGAGGAGAGTAATGTGGGGGGCTAAGGACTGTGCTATGTAGGGGCTGAGGACATTAAAGTGGGAGGGGATGAGAACTGTAATGTGGGGGCTGAGGATAGTAAAGTGGGGGGCTGAGGACAGTAACATGTGGGGGCTGGGGAAAGTAATGTGGGGGCTAAGAACTGTAGTATGTGGGGGCTGGGGACATTAAAGTGGGAGGGAATGAGAACTGTAATGTGGGGGCTGAGGACAGTAATGTGAGGGGGTTAGGACAGTAACGTGGGGGGGGGGCTGAGGACAGTAATGTGGGGGGGGGCTAAAGACTGTGGTATGTGGGGGCTGAGGACATTAAAGTGGGAGGGGATGAGAACTGTAATGTGGGGGCTGAGGACATTAAAGTGGGGGGGGGGGGGGGTGAGAACTGTAATGTGGGGGCTGAGGACATTAAAGTGGGGGGGGGGCCGAGAACTGTAATGTGGGGGCTGAGGACAGTAACGTGGGCAGCTGAGGACAGTAAACATGGGGGGGCTGAGGACAGTAATGTGGGGGCTGAGGACAGTAACATGGGGGGGCTGAGGACAGTAATGTGGGGGGCTAAGGACTGTGGTATGTTGGGGTTGAGGACATTAAAGTGGGAGGGGAGGAGAACTGTAATGTGGGGGCTGAGGACATTAAAGTGGGGGGGGGGTGAGAACTGTAATGTGGGGGCTGAGGACATTAAAGTGGGGGGGGGGGGGGCCGAGAACTGTAATGTGGGGGCTGAGGACAGTAATGTGGGCAGCTGAGGACAGTAAACATGGGGGGGCTGAGGACAGTAATGTGGGGGCTGAGGACAGTAACATGGGGGGGCTGAGGACAGTAATGTGGGGGGCTAAGGACTGTGGTATGTAGGGGTTGAGGACATTAAAGTGGGAGGGGAGGAGAACTGTAATGTGGGGGCTGAGGATAGTAAAGTGGGGGGCTGAGGACAGTAATGTGGGGGCTAAGGACAGTCGTATGTGGGGGCTGAGGGCATTAAAGTATTAAAGTGGGAGGGGATGAGAACTGTAATGTGGGGGCTGAGGACAGTAACGGGGGGGGGGGGGGGGCTAAGGACTGTGGTATGTGGAGGCTGAGGACATTAAAGTGGGTGGGACTGAGAACTGTAATGTGGGGGCTGAGGACAGGAACATGGGGGGAGGGGCTGAGGACAGTAATGTGTGGGGACTGAGGACAATAAAGTGGGAGGGGCTGAGAACTGTAATGTGGGGGCTGAGGACAATAACATGGGGGGGCTGAGGACAGTAACATTGGGGGAGGGGGCTGAGGACAGTAATGTGGGGGGATGATGTAAAAAGGGCAGAGTACTCTTCAGTGAAGGGGGCAGAGGACTGTTGGGGGGGGGGGGGGGGTGTTGATGTCACGGACGTGTGAGAACATTACTGTGAAAGGGGTGGAGGGGGGTGATGTAAAGGGGGAGCTGAGGACACACATCAGGAGGGATCTTGCTGTGAATGAGGAGGGGCGTGTGATGTACAATGGGGATAGAGGACACTGATGTTGGTTCAGATCTGTACATGAGCATTTGGTGCACACGTTGTGGGTAGGTCAGCACTACCTGCAAGAAACCTGAAGTCCCCAAACTTTTTTTTCTCAAAATTGCACCGTAGCAGCACATGGTTTGGCGCACACAAAAATGCACCACAGGGATGCAAATTTTACTGCTCGGACCTTGGTGAATTTTAATTCAATACACCTGATATAAACCGTATTGCATGGGAATCTTACCTTAGATGCAATGTCTCATGGAGGAGCATGTTGAATACCAATTTGATGTTCTGGTTGACAGGTGAACAATCAGAAACCCATTGAAGTTGGCTATACTAGACAGCAACTGTTTGTTTTGGAACAGCCTGTCCCTTGGAATTTCCTCCTATTACCCTGATCTGCCCCCCTTTATGTATTTATTTCATTCTTGTATTAAACTGCACCAGGTAATTATATTGTTTTGTATTATTCTGCCATTTAATGGCGGTTCTGTGGCACTGCAACTTGTTTTCTATGTGAATTTGGTATCTTGCTCTGTCCTCCCCAATTATTTAGTGATAGTTTAGTCCCAGCTAGACCCTCCCCACTTCTTCCATGTTCCCTCAGTCAGTGTTAGTACTTTTCAGAGATAGGGCTTAGGAAAGTCTTTGGGGTTGATTTACTAAAGGCAAATAGGCTGTGCACTTGGAAGTGCACTTCAAGTGCAGTTGTTCGAGATCTGAGGGGAACATGCAAGGAAAATATAAAAAAACAGCATTTTTGCTTACACATGATCGGATGAAAGAAATCAGCAGAGCTTCACCTCATTTCAGAGCTTCCCCTCGAATCTAAAGCTACTGCATTCACAGTGCAATTGAAGTGCACTTTCAGGTGCACTTGCAGGGCACAGTATATTTACCTTTAGTAAATCAACCCCATTGTCTTCTTACAGTTCAAAAGACTGGAAAACCATCCGCAGTACTGCATTTAGCTGGAGTAATATTGCACTACATTTAACTTCTGTGTCTTATAAAAGAGTTAAGCTGCCTGTGGATGGTGCCAAGTCAGCAGGTGACAAAACTGTTCAGACAGATGGGGCCTACTGTTGCCCCCTGGGCAGCTGCCCCTCCTGCCCACCCATTTTCCCAGCCCTGGTGGCACATAAAGAATGATAAGTAGTGCTGACTTTGATTTTCCAACCTTGAAGATCTCGATGGAGTGTGAAGTGGGTCTTCCAGCATTCTCTGCTGCAGTCATTACTAACCGCAGAGATATCTCTGTACAATGACTCCAGACTTCTTGTATTAGCATTGATTCCTCTTTATCTACAACCAGATTTATATCTCTGATAATGTTCTTGTAGTGCAGCATTCTGTGCATGGACTAATAGGGGCTGCAGGAATCGTAGAATTGTTCATGGTTAAATAATTGGGTTTTATTGTACAGTTATGTGAACTGAATCTTGATTGGAACCATGAGTGTGCTTCTGGAGCCGCTCGAGGCTGACAGCAAATAATAATTACCCTGCCGGCAGAGAGAAGAAGAGGGAGCGGCGTCCCAAGTAACTCCAGAGACTTGGCAATGTGTATAAAGATTAACACCGCTCCGACCGATCGCCAGGAGTCAGAGAGGAACAGTGTGTAATGAGTGGCCTCAGCCATCAGTCTGGCCATGCCCCTTGATGCGTTTCGCCTGTGACCAAGATGCGTCTGTGACCAAGCCCCCTATTGGCGGGGTGAACATGTCAGAGTGTGGCCGGAGTGACGGCTGAGGCCACTCATTACACATTGCCTCTGTGACCAAGCCCCCTATGGGTGGGATGAAACTCATCAGGGTGCATGGCCAGAGTGACGGCTGAGACCACTCATTACACATTGCCTCTGTGACCAAGCCCCCTATGGGTGGGATGAAACTCATCAGGGTGCATGGCCAGAGTGACGGCTGAGACCACTCATTACACATTGCCTCTGTGACCAAGCCCCCTATTGGCGGGGTGAACATGTCAGAGTGTGGCCGGAGTGACGGCTGAGACCACTCATTACACACTGTCTCTGTGACCAAGCCCCTTATGGGTGGGGTGAAACTCATCAGGATGCATAGCCGGAGTGACAGCTGAGACCACTCATTACACACTGCCTCTGTGACCAAGCCCCTTATGGGTGGGGTGAAACGTGTCAAGATGCATGGCCGGAGTGATGGCTGAGGCTGCTCATTACACACTGCCTCTGTGACCAAGCCTCCTATGAGTGGGGTGAAATGCGTTAGGATACATGGCCAGAGTGACGGCTGTGACCACTCATTAAACACTGCCTCTGTGACCAAGCCCCCTATGGGTGGGGCGAAATGCGTTAAGATGCATGGTCGGAGTGATGGCTGAGGCCACTCATTACACGCTGCCTCTGTGACCAAGCCACCTATGGATGGGGTGAAACATGTCACGATGCATGGCCGGAGTGATGGCTGAGGCCACTCATTAAACACTGCTTCTGTGACCAAGCCTCCTATGGGTGGGGTGAAATGCGTTAAGATGCGTGACTGGAGTGACAGCTGAGGCCACTCATTACACATTGCCTCTGTGACCAAGCCCCCTATGGGTGGGGTGAAACATGTCATGATGCATGGCCGGAGTGACGGCTGTGACCACTCATTAAACACTGCCTCTGTGACCAAGCCCCCTATGGGTGGGGCGAAATGCGTTAAGATGCATGGTCGGAGTGATGGCTGAGGCCACTCATTACACACTGCCTCTGTGACCAAGCCTCCTATGGGTGGGGTGAAATGAGTTAAGATGCATGGCCGGAGTGATGGCTGAGGCCACTCATTATACACTGCCTCTGTGACCAAGCCCCCTATGGGTGGGGTGAAATGCGTTAATATGCATGGCCGGAGTGACGGCTGAAGCCACTCATTACACACTACCTCTGTGACCAAGCTTCCTATGAGTGGGGTGAAATGCGTTAGATACATGGCCAGAGTGACGGCTGTGGCCACTCATTACACACTGCCTCTGTGACCAAGCCCCTTATGGGTGGGGCGAAATGCGTTAAGATGCATGGTCGGAGTGATGGCTGAGGCCACTGATTACACATTGCCTCTGTGACCAAGCCACCTATGGATGGGGTGAAACATGTCACGATGCATGGCCGGAGTGATGGCTGAGGCCACTCATTAAACACTGCTTCTGTGACCAAGCCTTCTATGGGTGGGGTGAAATGCGTTAAGATGCGTGGCCGGAGGGACAGCTGAGGCCACTCATTACACACTGCCTCTGTGACCAAGCCTCTATGGGTGGGACGAAATGCGTCAAGGTGGTGGGGTGAAACGCGTTAATATGCAAGGCTGGAGTGACGGCTGAGGCCACTCATTACACACTACTTCTGTGACCAAGCACCCTATGGGTGGGGCGAAACGCGTTGAGATGCATGGCTGAGGCCACTCATTACTCACCGTTCCTCTCTGACTCCTGGGGATCGTTATGAGCGGCGTTCATCTTTATGCTGAATCCTGATTGGCTGCTGTAAGTTATTATTTACACATCTTCATTCCTTTTTGCTCTGTCTTCTGCAGAAATGGCCATCTCAAAGTTGGTCCAGATATAGCACACGAAAGCGAGTCAAAAACCATAACCTGTATGGAGGGAGAGCAATACATTCTGCCTGGTATGGATGTACTGCCCAGTACCAGGTATATTCAGAGTGTTGCCATATTTTGCAGGTCATCATGGGTTGGATTAAAGAAATCCATTAAAGGGTAACTCCATTTTTGTGGGAAAGAATAGCAAATAAAGAAAAAAAAATCTAGCATGTGCAATTGCTACACAAGTCATAGTGTCATTGAATGTTGTTAATAAATTACCTCTCCATTTCAATCTGCAGCGCTGTTAATTTCTGTAAAATTCAATATGGCAGCTTGGAGGTGTTCTATACCCAGACGGTGTAAAGACCCCCCCCCCCCCACAGAAATGTCATTTCCTATTTGTGTGACTGGCTCACTGATTTTTCCAGAATTCTGCACTAAGATACAAGTCTGGGCATTCCCTACAACAAGAATGTCATTTTGGGTGAGATGCTCCGAAGGGGATGCAGACCCTGCCACTTTCCTCAGAGCCCTGCAAGTGCAGCAGCTGATTGATAATTATAAAATCACTCACCCATTAGATTCACTTTCCCCATGGACACACAAAATCAAACAGCTATGTCTTTGGAATAACAAAAAGTAAGAATCTGCAACAAAGATTGATAAAATCCCTGCAGTGTGTGCATAGATCACCCAGGGGGGAAATGCTTTTTTTTCTTAACAAAAGTGGAGTTACTCTTTAAAGTGGAACTAAACTTAGGCCAGAATGACCTGTACCTGGTCCTGGAGCCTCCTGGGATACCTATATTCCTTGGAAGGCTGCAGGATTGGCACACAAAGCAGATGAGGAGGGGGGGGTCCAGAGGGCAGGCCAGGGGGCTGGTCATTCTGACCTAAGCTGGAATGATGATGGGGGATGGGGGTCAGTATATTGGGGGCTGGCGTTCCTTAGCCACTTGCCTACCAGGCATTTTCACCCCCTTCCTGCCCAGGCCAATTTTCACCTTTCAGTGCTGTTGCACTTTGACAATTGCACTGTCATGCAACACTGTACCCATATGACATTTTTATAATGTTTTTGCACAACTAGAGCTTTCTTTTGGTGATATTTAATCACCACTGGTTGTTTTATTTTTTGAACTATAAACAAAAAAATGTTGAAAAAAAGAAAAGGTTTTCCTTTTTCTAATTCAAAATTTTTCTCCTTCATTGATGTGCGTTGATGAGGCTACACCGATAGGCTACATTAATGAGGTGCACTGATGAGGAAGCACTGGTGGGCACTGATGAGGAGGCACTGGTGATGCTGCACTTATATGTGGCACTGATGGGCAGCAATGATGGGCACTGATAGCACTGATGGACACTAATAGGTAGCACTGACTGGCAGCACTGACTGATGGCACTGACTGGTGGCACTGATAGGCATCACAGAATGGCAGTACTGATGGGCAGCACTAATGGGCACTTTTGGGGCTGCACTGATAATCAGGGCACTGATTATCAGTGCAGATGTCTGCTGTGACAGCATGACTAAAGTACTGCTGATAACCATCAACTGTATTTACATAGTGGTCAGCTGTGATTGGCCTTTAACCATGTCATGTGATCAGCACAGCGATCACAGACAGTGCTGGGTGCACACTGCTGGGGGCACACGGGGGGGCATGTCCTGGGAGGATGTATATGGCGCCCTCACAGAAGTGGACGATTGTGCTGTAGCCGTCATTCAGTTATAGCATGGAAGTAAAGTGGTTAATTGGATAAAAGAAAAAATGTGAATAAACAAAACAAATGCAGCCAGGGATGCTGTTAGAAACCACAGGGCCCCATACAGCCAACCTGTCAGGCTCCCCTTAACCACCTCCCGTCCGGCCGCTGTTTATAAACGGCAGGACGGGACACCTCTAGGAGCGGGTTGCCGTTTCTGAACGGCACCTTGTATCTGAGGCTCGTGCGCGGCTCCTAGAGCGCGCACCTGCGAGCCCGATGATCGCCGAGTCCGTCGGACACGGTGGATTACGTGACATGGTATGGGACCAATGAAATCGGTCCCATACCATGTGATCAGCTGTGTCCAATAAGGACACATCTTAAGTGTAAACAAAAGCCGCATGGTGCGGCTTCCGCCTCCTTCTCCTCACACGGAGTTGTCTGTGAGAGGAGAAAGAGTGAAGAATGGTGGTAGCCAACTGCCCTCCACCTCAGTGACACCTGATCACCCCTAAAGTGTCCCTGATTGCCCCTAAAGTGTCCCTGATCGCCCCTAAAGTGTCCCTGATCGCCCACAAGTGTCCCTGGTCACCCACAAGTGTCCCTGATCACTCCAACAAGTGGCCCTGATTGCCCCACGTGTCCCTGATCACCCCAACAAGTGGCCCTGATTGCCCACGTGTCCCTGATCACCCCAACAAGTGCCCTGATTGCCCCACGTGTCCCTGATCACCCCAACAAGTGGCTTTGATTTCCCATAAGTGGCCCTGATCGCCCACAAGTGGCCCTGATTGCCCCACGTGTCCCTGATCACCCACAAGTGTCCCTGATCGCCCACAAGTGGCCTTGATTGCCCACAAGTGGCCCTGATCGCCCAACAAGTGGCCCAGCAGTGTCCCTGATTGTCAGTGTCCCTGATCGCCACATAGTGGCCCAGCAGTGTTCCTGATCGCCACAGTGTCCCTGATCGTCGCAGTGTTCCTGATCGCCACACAAGTGGCCAAGCAGTGTCCCTGATCGTCACAAAAGTGGCCCAGCAGTATCGCCGCAGTGGCCAAGCAGTGTCCCTGATTGCCACACAAGTGGCCCAGCAGTGTCCGTGATTGCCGCAGTGTCCCTGATCACCGCAGTGTCCCTGATTGCCGCACAAGTGGTCCAGCAGTGTCCCTGATCGCCGCAGTGTCCCTGATTGCCGCACAAGTGGTCCAGCAGTGTCCCTGATCGCCGCAGTGTCCCTGATTGCCGCACAAGTGGTCCAGCAGTGTCCCTGATTGCCACAGTGTCCCTGATTGCCGCACAAGTGGTCCAGCAGTGTCCCTGATTGCCGCAGTGGCCCAGCAGTGGCCCTGATCACCACACAAGTGGCCCAGCAGTGTCCCTGATCACCACACAAGTGGCCAGCAGTGTCCCTGATCGCCGGACAAGTGGTCCAGCAGTGCCCCTGATCACCGCAGTGTCCCTGATCACCGCAGTTGCCCAGCAGTGTTTCTGATCGCCACACAAGTGGCCCAGCAGTGTCCTGATCATCGCAGTGGCCCAGCAGTGTCCCTGATCGCCGCAGAAGTGGTCCAGCAGTGTCCCTGATCACCGCAGTGTCCCTGATTGCTGCACAAGTGGTCCAGCAGTGTCCCTGATCACCGCAGTGTCCCTGATTGCCGCAATGGCCCAGCAGTGGCCCTGATCACCACACAAGTGGCCCAGCAGTGTCCCTGATCACCACACAAGTGGCCAGCAGTGTCCCTGATCGCCGGACAAGTGGTCCAGCAGTGCCCCTGATCACCGCAGTGTCCCTGATCACCGCAGTTGCCCAGCAGTGTTTCTGATCGCCACACAAGTGGCCCAGCAGTGTCCTGATCATCGCAGTGGCCCAGCAGTGTCCATGGTCGCCGCACAAGTGGTCCAGCAGTGTCCTGATTGCTGCAGTGTCCCTGATTGCTGCACAAGTGGTCCAGCAGTGTCCCTGATCACCGCAGTGGCCCAGCAGTGTCCCTGATCACCGCAGTGTCACTGGTTGCCGCACAAGTGGTCCAGTAGTGTCCCTGATCGCCGCAGTGGCCCTGATTGCTGCAGTGGCCCAGCAGTGGCCCTGACCACCACACAAGTGGCCCAGCAGTGTCCCTGATCACCGCAGTGGCCCAGCAGTGTCCCTGATCACCGCAGTGGCCCAGCAGTGTCCCTGATTGCCACATAAGTGGCCCAGCAGTGTCCCTGATCACCGCAGTGGCCCTGCAGTGTCCCTGATCACCGCACAAGTGGTCCAGCAGTGTCCCTGATCACCATACAGTGGCCCAATCAGTGTCCCTGACCACCTTACAGTGTGCCTGTTCATACAGTGTCCCTGATCTCTGCCACACCAGTGGATCCTGTTCACTGCCATCATCTGTGAGGAGAGAGATCCAGTACAGCTAACTGTGAGTAATTTTCAGCCTTTGCACAGAGTTTTTTCCAAAACAGCAATAGGTAGTTAAGAAATTAGATGTGTGATTTTTG
>NW_028320135.1:0-79150 GCF_062004578.1 Staurois parvus
TAGGACATTTATAGAGTTTAATGATTGGCTTGTGGCCGGCGTACCGATTCGCTGAACACCAACCACATGGCAACGCGGCCCGCGGCTCCATCACTCTTCTGACACTTACATGTGTGGGACCCCAGGCATTGCTGCATGATGGTAGGCTGGCCGGGTCTGTAGGGTGGAGAGCCCTCCTAGACAAGACTGCAGCCTATATACTGGTCCTATATATACTAATACTATATACTGGTCCTATATAACAACACTCTGTATACTGGTCCTATATATACTAATACTATATACTGGTCCTATATAACAACACTCTATATACTGGTCCTATATAATAACACTGTATATACTGGTCCTATATATACTAATACTATATACTGGTCCTATATAACACTCTATATATTGGTCCTATATATACTAATACTATATACTGGTCCTATATAACACTCTATATATTGGTCCTATATATACTAATACTATATACTGGTCCTATATATACTAATACTATATACTGGTCCTATATAACACTCTATATATTGGTCCTATATAACAACACTCTGTATACTGGTCCTATATAATAACACTCTATATACTGGTCCTATATATACTAATACTATATACTGGTCCTATATAACAACACTCTGTATACTGGTCCTATATATACTAATACTATATACTGGTCCTATATATACTAATACTATATACTGGTCCTATATAACACTCTATATATTGGTCCTATATAACAACACTCTGTATACTGGTCCTATATTATTATTATTATTATTACTACGAGTTTATATAGCGCCAAAGGGTTTGCTCAGCGCTGTACAATAGGGGGGACAATACATGGCACAGTACAACAACAACAAACAATGTACGAGGGGTAAGAGGGCCCTACTCTTACGAGCTTACAATCTAGGAGGGAGGGGGTAAAGGTACAGTAGGAAGTGGCTGAGGGGGATGAGGGGTGGGAGGAATGAGGGAGGATGGCCGTTAGGTGAGGGTGGGGTAGGCTTCCCTGAAGAGATGGGTTTTGAGGGAGCGCCTGAATGTGAATAGAGAAGGCGACAGTCTGATGGATTGGGGCAGTGAGTTCCAGAGGATGGGGGGAGGACCTGGAGAAGTCCTGCAGTCGTGCATGGGAGGAGGAGACCAGGGAGCAGGATAGAAGGAGGTCCTGTGAGGAGCGAAGGGTACGGGTAGGGTGGTACCTGGTGATCAGATTGGTGAGGTAGTCAGGGGCAGTGTTGTGAACGGCTTTGTAGGTCAGGGTAAGGAGTTTAAATTTGATGCGTTGGGCAATCGGGAGCCAGTGGAGGGAGAGGCAGAGGGGGGTGGAGCCAGTGGAGGGAGAGGCAGAGGGGGTGGAGCCAGTGGAGGGAGAGGCAGAGGGGGGTGGCAGAGGTGGAGCGGGTGGTGAGGTGGATGAGTCTGGCAGCTGAGTTCAGGATGGTCTGGAGCGGGGAGAGCCTGCACTTGGTTAGGCCAGTGAGGAGGGAGTTGCAGTAGTCAAGGCGTGAGATGATGAGGGAGTGTACTAGAAGATTGGTGGTGTCTGGGGTGAGGAAGGAGCGGATCTTGGCAATGTTGCGAAGATGGAGCCTGCATGTGTTTGTGAGTGATTTGACATGCGGTTGGAGGGAGAGGTTCGCGTCAAGAATGACGCCAAGGACTTTGGCTTGCGGGGCGGAAGTGATAGTGGAGTTGTTGGTGATGATGGATAGGATGGGGGGGGGGGTGTGGGCTGGGGGGAAGACGAGGAGTTCGGTTTTGGAGAGGTTAATCTTGAGGAAATGTAGCGCTATATACTGTAGCGCTATGTAACCCTATATACTGGTCCTATATAATAACACCCTATATACTGGTCCTATATAACAACACTCTGTATACTGGTCCTATATAATAACACCCTGTATACTGGTCCTATATAGTAAGACTCTATATACTGGTCCTATATAATAACACTCTATATACTGGTCCTATATAACAACACTCTGTATACTGGTCCTATATAGTAAGACTCTATATACTGGTCCTATATAATAACACTCTATATACTGGTCCTATATAACAACACTCTGTATACTGGTCCTATATAGTAAGACTCTATATACTGGTCCTATATAGTAAGACTGTATATACTGGACCTATGTAATAAGATGCTATCTGGTGATCCAGCCAGTAAGTCTGTTGTTTTTCAAAAGCACAAGCTCACTGGCAGAATATATCAGTTTACAGAGTTAGGACAAACCATTTACAACTGACAGGGGGGCTGACAATCATCAGTTTTCATTTATTTATGTAAAGCCTTTATCCCAAAAGGAATAAAACTATTGGCTGTAACTGATTATAAGGTGTGAGCCGGAGTTTGGCTTCAATTCCCCAGTCCATCTATCACTCCCCTCCCCCCAGACTGCTGCTGTCCAAAGGTGCCCCCTGTGCTCCTCCATCCAGAGTGGGGGCGCTCTAACACAGGAGGTAAAAGCAGATTTTTTGGCGTTGCCTATGGCAGCACATTCTGCATACACTCCTGGGGGACACTTGCTGCGGGCTGAGGGGCCCGGGGAGGGCATGTTTTCTCATCATTAGATATCTGACACCAGAATGTGGCCCGGTATTAGGCATCTGCGGTTTGTTTGTTTGTTCTGAAATCAAAATTCCGATGAATTTCCGAATTACAATAGTGACGAGTATAAATGAATCCAAAATAACAAAATTACATTTTGTTCAAAAATTGAATCAAATTGAATTAGAAAGCGAGAATGGAATAAAACAGAATAGAAAAGAAAGGAATAGAAAAGAATAGGATAGAAGAGAGAATAGCAGAATAGAATAGAAAATATAGGAATAGAATAGAGAAAAATAGAACAGAATAGAAGATAATAGAGTAAACTAAAGTAGAATAGAAAATAGAGGGAATAGAAAAGAATAGAATAGATTAGATTAAAAAAAAAATAGAAGAAAAGAATAGAAGAAAAGAGTGAAAGCAAGAGTGGAATAAAACATAATAGAAAATAAAGGAATAGAATAGAAAAGAATAGAATAGATTAAAAATAGAAGAAAAGAATAGAACAGAAAATAAAAGAATAGAATAAACAGAATAGAAAATAAAGGAATAGAACAGAGAAAAATAGAACAGCATAGAAGATAAAAGAGTAGACTGAAGTAGAATAGAAAATAGAGGGAATAGAAAAGAAAAGAATAGATTAGATTAAAAAAATAGAAGAAAAGAATAGAATAGAATACATAGAACAAAATAGAAAGAATATAACTGTCCTCCGAGATTCAAATTTCAAACAGAATAACTCTGAATTCCAATGTTGACTCAATACTTTTCAATTTGGTTACATTGAATTCAATTCGACTGAATTCTAAAAATTCTAATTGAATTTGAAAATGAATAAATGAAATGAAAGGAAACGAATTCTCCAAATGAATGAAATGAATTTAATGTAACAAAATGATTTAAATAATACATTGAAACAGAAAAAAACCTCTTTTTTTGTTCGTTCTGCACATGTCTGCTGCGTCTGGTTTAGCCGTTCGTTTGACTTTTGGAACTCGAAAGCATCAATTGCTGAACTGTGGAGCTTCCGTGGTGACAATTGGAATTGGTGGCAGACCAGGGGCGGACTGACTGAGGGCCCTGTCTGAGGGCCCGGGTCAGTAGGGGGCCCCATGAGATGCCCCTAGTACCTTTCATAGGCTTTTTTGGGTGTGGTTTGAGTGTGGGTGAGGACACAGGGGCCCCATGATCCCCTATTGCCCGGGGGCCCCATGAGTTGTCAGTCCGCCCCTGGCTACGACTCTCTGCAGGTCATGTATGTGACGAGGGAAGTGGATGGATGTGACCTCTGCCGGTTGGATGTCGCCGATGAAGGGTTAAGTGGAGGATTTCCGAGGGCAGGAAGGTGCGACAGAAGGGGAACCAGTTCTTGGCTCAATGAAGATGAAGATATGTGACAAGGTGTCAGGACGGGGATGACTCATGAAGTACAGCCGCTGCTTCCCTCCCCATGGTATGGTGTATACTATTGATGTGCTGGGCTATGGCAACCACAGGCAATGCTGAAGGCGGATCACACTGCATGAACCTACCTGACCCCGTGGACTAGACTGCATTCACGGGACACTTTGCTCGGAGAATCTGATACAGATTGGGCCCTCCTGACCCTCTTGTATGGTTGCTGTAGTGTCCCCCTTTATATTGTACAGCGCTCAGCGCACTGTTGGTGCCATAAATCCTGTATAATAATAATATATATCTCTAGCTCCCTTCTCTCCTCCTCCCATGCTCATCTCCAGGACTTCTCCAGAGCCTCCCCCATCCTCTGGAACTCTCTACCCCAATTTATCAGACTATCGTCTACTCTGTTCACTTTTAGGTGATCTCTGAAAACTGATCTCTTCAGGGAAGCCTATCCTGCCCTCAGCTAATAATGGGATCTTCTACTCATCCTACCAGTCCATCCCCCACAGTTACTACCTTTTGTACCACTAGCCCCTCCCTCCTAGATTGTAAACTCCCAGGATCAGCCCCTCCCTCTTAGATTGTAAGCTCCCAGGATCAGCCCCTCCCTCCTAGATTGTCAGCTCCCAGGATCAGCCCCTCCCTCTTAGATTGTAAGCTCCCAGGATCAGCCCCTCCCTCTTAGATTGTAAACTCCCAGGATCAGCCCCTCCCTCTTAGATTGTAAGCTCCCAGGGTCAGGCCCCTCCCTCTTAGATTGTAAGCTCCCAGGATCAGCCCCTCCCTCTTAGATTGTAAGCTCCCAGGATCAGCCCCTCACTCTTAGATTGTAAACTCCTAGGATCAGCCCCTCCCTCTTAGATTGTAAGCTCCCAGGATCAGCCCCTCCCTCTTAGATTGTAAGCTCCCAGGATCAGCCCCTCCCTCTTAGATTGTAAGCTCCCAGGATCAGCCCCTCCCTCTTAGATTGTAAACTCCCAGGTTCAGCCCCTCCCTCTTAGATTGTAAACTCCCAGGATCAGGCCCCTCCCTCTTAGATTGTAAACTCCCAGGATCAGGCCCCTCCCTCTTAGATTGTAAGCTCCCGGGATCAGCCCCTCCCTCTTAGATTGTAAACTCCCAGGATCAGCCCCTCCCTCTTAGATTGTAAGCTCCCAGGATCAGCCCCTCCCTCTTAGATTGTAAACTCCCAGGATCAGGCCCCTCCCTCTTAGATTGTAAGCTCCCAGGATCAGGGCCCTCCCTCTTAGATTGTAAACTCCCAGGATCAGCCCCTCCCTCTTAGATTGTAAGCTCCCAGGATCAGCCCCTCCCTCTTAGATTGTAAGCTCCCAGGATCAGGTCCTCCTATCCCTCTTGTATTGATCTGTATTGTCTCCCTGTATATTGTACAGCGCTGAGCACACTGTTGGCGCCATAAATCCTGTATAATAATAATATGGGATGATTTGCAGGAGTTCATGCTAGAGCCCCCAGTCTTGACAAACATCTGCCCCAAAAATCAGAGCGGCTTCTTCATGGACACCCCAACACAACATCACCGACCTGCCTGGATATAACATTTATAGGGAAGGTGATCCAGGGAATATTGCCTCTCGGGGGATCAGGAAGGAATTTTTTCCCCTGCAGGAGGAGATTGGATCGTGCTTTGCTGGGATTTTTTCCTTCCTCTGGATCAACTGTGGGTGGAGGATTATCACTTTTTTTTTATGATTGCACTGGATGGACTTTTGTCTTTTTTCAGCCAGACTAACTATGTAATGATGTAACAAGGGTACCAATACTGAACAGGGGTACTAAGTAGCTGGGGATCTGCTAAGTGGGGGTACTACTGAGCTGGGGTTCTACTGGGGGATAAACAGAGCTGGGGGTACTACTGAACAGGGGACTTGACTGAGGGACATGCAGAATATCAAGGCTAGTACTTGCCACCTAAACCATAAAACTACTACTGAGCTGGGGTTCTATTGGGGGATCAGCAGAGCTGGGGGTAATACTGAGCAGGGGATCTGCTGAACAAGACTAGACTCCTCCAGAGTTGGGTGTGGCAGCTCAGTGGATTGCTGGAGGAAAGTCCTGGATTCTTTCTTGGATACCCAGAATATAACTGGATATAACATTTATAGGGAACGTTGATCCAGGGAATATCCGATTGCCTCTCGGGGGGTCAGGAAGGAATGTTCAACATACAGGAGTTCAACATACAAGACTTCAACATACAAGACTTCAACATACAAGACTTCAGCCACTGACTATGGCTGTGTTCACCCGCTGACCTATGAAATCAGGTGCACATTGGAGAACATACAATCAAGTGTGTGTGTGGGGGGGGGGTGACACATGTGCGGTCTTCACCTTGGGGTCCTCACTTTGGGATCCTCACCTTGGGATCCTCACCTTGGGGTCCTCACCTTGAGATCCTCACCTTGGGGTCCTCACCTTGCGATCCTCAGGTTGGGGTCCTCACCTTGGGATCCTCACCTTGGGGTCCTCACCTTGCGATCCTCAGGTTTGGGTCCTCACCTTGGGATCCTCACCTTGGCATCCTCACCTTGGAGTCCTCACCTTGGGGTCCTCACCTTGGGGTCTTCACCTTGGGGTCTTCACCTTGGGGTCCTCACCTTTGGATCCTTACCTTGGGGTCCTCACCTTGGGATCCTCACCTTGGGGTCCTCACCTTGGGATCCTCACCTTGGGGTCCTAACCTTGCGATCCTCAGGTTGGGGTCTTCACCTTGGTATCCTCACCTTGAAGTCCTCACCTTGGGGTCCTCACCTTGGGATCCTCACCTTGGGATCCTTACCTTGGGGTCCTCACCTTGGGATCCTTACCTTGGAATCCTCACCTTGGGGTCCTCACCTTGGAATCCTCACCTTGGGGTCCTCACCTTGGGATCCTCACCTTGGGGTCCTCTCCTTGGGATCCTCACCTTGCGATCCTCAGGTTGGGGTCCTCACCTTGGGATCTTCACCTTGGGATCTTCACCTTGGGATCCTCACCTTGGGATCCTCACCTTGCGATCCTCAGGTTGGGGTCCTCACCTTGGGGTCCTCACCTTGGGATCCTCTCCTTGGGATCCTCACCTTGGGGTCCTCACCTTGGGGTCCTCTCCTTGGGATCCTCACCTTGCGATCCTCAGGTTGGGGTCCTCACCTTGGGGTCCTCACCTTGGGATCCTTACCTTGGGGTCCTCTCCTTGGGATCCTCACCTTGGGGTCCTCACCTTGGGATCCTCACCTTGGGGTCCTCTCCTTGGGATCCTCACCTTGCGATCCTCACCTTGGGGTCCTCACCTTGGAATCCTCACCTTGGGGTCCTCACCTTGGGATCCTCACCTTGGGGTCCTCTCCTTGGGATCCTCACCTTGCGATCCTCAGGTTGGGGTCCTCACCTTGGGATCTTCACCTTGGGATCTTCACCTTGGGATCCTCACCTTGGGGTCCTCACCTTGGGATCTTCACCTTGGGATCCTCACCTTGGGGTCCTCACCTTGAGATCCTCCCTTGGGGTCCTCACCTTGGGGTTGCAGGTATACAGTGTATCCATGGACTACCAATGGGAAGTAATAATATCGATCAGCGAGTTATTGTATCAGACCTGTAAAGTGATCGATCGATTCATTTGAACAAAAAGTTTTCCTAATAAATTCTGTAATTTGAAATGTAAATCCTTCTATTTCCTCCCATGGAAGGTCCGGAATGAACATCCAATCATGGAGCGGCTCCTCCATGTGCGGAGCGATTGTATAGTGCGTGTGGTTTTCTGTAATACACCCCCAGCATGCCCCCCCCCACTACATGTTACATGCTGAGACCTTCCTACAGCCCGATATTCGACAGACACGGCTGTGTTTTCCCCATCAGGCCGAGATGTTCCCCTTGAGGGTCCCATTACGGAACACAGACATTGTAGGCCGCTGCCGATATTACAGCCTCTCAGTGGGTAGGATTACATTTATGAATATTTACAGCCGTATAAAATGTTTCTCTGACCGAACTTCATCATTGGAGGGGAATGGCGGCCACACCGCATCGTGATCACACGGAGCCAAGAAATGTCATGGAGGTGTAGCTGAGTACTGGGCGCGTTGGGGGATACGAGACGCAGTACTCGCGGCACGCCCGCCATTTCCGTCCATTCTGGCCATAGCATTATCACTGGAGGAGGCTTGATTTTTCCTGACACTTTGAAAAGTCCATTCACCTGGAGCTGCCTGCCTGCTCACATGCAGCAATGGTGGAGGGGGTCAGTAGAGGCAATGAGCAGTATATACAGTATATGGAGGATTTAGAAATACACATTCATAGTCACACATGGAGATCTCATTACCTGCTTCACCCAAAACACAAATCCTTCCGGAGCCGGGTGACGATCCGAACATCATATGACTAATAAATCTACTGAACTATCGATACATTGTTACAGGAAGGGAACCCCCAAATCCTTCAGGAGAGAAGTGCCGCCCCCAGAAGAAGGGCTTACATACTGGCAGCTGAGTCTGGATTCCTCCTACAGAAGCACACGGAGGAACACAGCAAAACCCAAAACCCTGTGTATAGAAATGTGTTGTATAGAAAGGGGGGAGAGGAGAGGAGAGGTGAGGGGAGGTGAAAGGGGGGAGGGGGAGGAGGAGAGGTAAGTGAAGTGAGTAGAGGAGAGGAGTGGAGTGGAGAGGGGAGGAGAGGAGAAAGGGGAGAGGAGGAGAGGTAGGTGAAGAGAGGAGTGGAGAGCAGAGAGGGGAGGAGAGGAGAAAAGAGAACAGGTTGAAAGATGAGGAGAGGTGGGGAAAGGAGGAGAGAAGAGGAAAGGAAAGATAAGAAAAGGAAAGGAGAGGTGGAGGAGGAATGAGGCGAGGGGAAAGGAGGAGAGGAGAGGTGAAGTGAAAAGAGGGGAGGGGAAGGGAGGAGAGAACAGGAGGGGGAGGGGAGAGGAGGAGAGATGAGTAGAGGTCAAGAGAGGAGAGGAGGTGAAGGGAGGAGATAACAGGAGAGGGGTTGAAATATAAGGAGAGGAAAAGGGAGAGGAGAAGAGGAAAGGAGAGGGGAGAGGAGGACAGAAGAGGAGAGATGAGTAGAGGTGGGGAGGGGAGAGGAGAGGTGGGGGGAAGAGAGGGGAACTGAGGAGAGGAAAGAGGAAGACAGGTGAGAAGGAAGGGAGGAGGTGAGGTGTGGAGAGGAGAGGATAGGAAGGCTCAGGAGGGGAAAGGAGAGGAGGGGGAAGTAGAGATAAGGAGAGGTGAGGGGGAGGGGAGAAAATTGGAAGGGAGAAGTGGAAGGTGAGGTACAGTGAGAAGAGGAGAGGTGAGATGGGGAGGGGAGAGGAGAGGAGAAGTGAGATGAAGAGAAAGGAGAGGTGAAGGGTGGGGTTGAGACGAGGAGAGGTGAAGGGGGAGGGGGTTGAGATGAGGAGAAGAGAGCAGAGGTGAGGAGAGGAGAGCAGAGGTGAGGAGAGCAGAGGTGAGGTGAGGAGAGAAGAGGAGAGTTGAGCAGAGGTGAGGTGAGGAGAGGAGAGCAGAGGTGAGGAGAGGTGAGGTGAGGAGAGCAGAGGTGAGGAGAGGAGAGCAGAGGACAGGTGAGGAGAGCAGAGGTGAGGAGAGGAGAGGTGAGAAGAGGTGAGCAGAGGTGAGGAGAGGAGAGGTGAGGTGAGGAGAGGAGAGGTGAGGTGAGGAGAGGTGAGGAGAGGAGAGGTGAGGTGAGGAGAGCAGAGGTGAGGAGAGCAGAGGTGAGGAGAGCAGATGTGAGGAGAGGTGAGGAGAGGAGAGGTGAGGTGAGGAGAGGAGAGGAGAGGAGAGGAGGAGGAGGAGAGGAGAGCAGAGGTGAGGAGAGGTGAGGAGAGGTGAGAAGAGGAGAGCAGAGGTGAGGAGAGGTGAGGAGAGGAGGAGGTGAGGTGAGGAGAGGAGAGGAGGAGGAGGAGAGGAGGAGGAGATCAGAGGTGAGGAGAGGTGAGAAGAGGAAAGCAGAGGTGAGGAGAGGAGGAGGTGGAGGAGAGGAGAGGAGAGGTGAGGTGAGGAGAGGAGAGGAGGAGGAGGAGAGGAGGAGGAGAGCAGAGGTGAGGAGAGGTGATGAGAGGTGAGAAGAGGAGAGCAGAGGTGAGGAGAGGAGGAGGTGGAGGAGAGGAGAGGAGAGGAGGAGGAGGAGAGGAGGAGGAGAGCAGAGGTGAGGAGAGGTGAGGAGAGGTGAGAAGAGGAGAGCAGAGGTGAGGAGAGGTGAGAAGAGGAGAGCAGAGGTGAGGAGAGGTGAGGAGAGCAGAGGTGAGGAGAGGAGGAGGTGGAGGAGAGGAGGAGGAGGAGAGGCAGCCATTTGAGAGCTCACACATGTACATGCTCGTGTGCCTTACAATACATATATATACCTCTACTCCTTGCTGTATTCCGTCTCCCACAAGCTGGGCTCCTGTTAGTTCTCTGGATGCCGTTGTACCTGATGACCCCAAGTCTTGTCATTGTTCCCACAGGCAGGAATTATTGCTGCACATCCCCCAATAGAGCTTTTATGATGAGAGAAGTGAAGCTGAGCCAAGCCCAGGAAAGCCTCCCCTTCCCCACAACGATCCCTCACTTTCTCGCCCATTGAGTCGATGTTTTATATCTGTTCAGCTAGAACTCTCTTCACCAAAGCGGACAACAAATGATGGCTGGAAGTCCTCTTGTAGGGTTGCGGGACATTTCCTGTCTGCCTGTCCAGACCCCTGATGAAGACATATGGAGCCCTGAGACTTCCTCAGCAGGCAGCCCAGCCTCTCCCCAATGTCCCTCTGACCCAACAGATCTCCTTACCTGCAAAGAACACCATCCTCACTGGCAAAGCAATGGCGCCTTTCTGGAAAGGTCTCCCCATGGACAGAGAAGACGTCTTGTAGCTCTACAAAGGGACTTTGGTGCCTATTCTGGTGTAGAATATTTCATCGCTTTGTGACAATACAACCCTACAAATACAGAGGTAAAACACCCCTTTCCATGAGAACGCAGATTCACTGTGTGCCACTGACCATGGGGAAGGGGAAAGGAAAGGGGAGAAGGAGAGGTAGAAGGGGAAGAGGCAGGGGAAGGGCAGGGACAGGGGAAGGAACAAGGGCATGGGAAAAGGAAGGGGCAGTGGAAGGGGAAGAGGAAGGGGAAGAGGAAGGGAAGGGGAAGGTGCAGGGGAAGAGGCAGGGGAAGAGGAAGGGAAGGGGAAGGTGCAGGGGAAGAGGCAGGGGAAGGGGAATGTGATGGAGAGGAGGAAGAGGAAGGGGCAGGGGAAGAATTTTTAATAATTTTTATTTTTAATAATTTTTAATTTCATTTAATTTAATGAAAATGGAAGGGGGAGGGGCAGAAGCAGGGGAAGGAGCAGGGGAAGAGGAAGGGGCAGGGGAAGGGGCAGCGGGAGGGGGAGGGGCAGGGGAAGAGGAAGGGGCAGGGGAGGGGGCAGCGGGAGGGGGAGGGGCAGGGGAAGAGGAAGGGGCAGGGGAGGGGCAGGGGAAGGAGTAGGGGAAGTTGATGGAGAGGGGAAAGAGTAAGAATTTGTAATAATAATTTTTATTTTCTGTAATTTTTTATTGCATTTAATTTAATGAAAATGGAATGACTTATTATGTACCTATATGTTCATTTTTTTTCATTACAATGGTGACTGCCACTTTCAGGAGGTAATGTAGATCTGTGGAAATGTATATTTCAATGATTATGTCACACTTTGGAATTTTTCTCATTTGCCTAAGAGAGGCGATTTGGTTAGGACAATGCAGATCGATGCGGCAGAGACAAAGCCACACGAGGTCGATGACATTACCGGCATGAGAAAATTCCTTTCATGTTTCAGGTGTTCGTGTGAATTAATTGGAGTTACCGATATAAAATGTCATTTGACTTGTTCTGCAGACCTGAGACTTCAGCCTGTTCTTCATTGGCTCGGACATTGTACCAGGACAGTATTTGGGGGAAATTCACAAATTTGGGGATAAATGTTTCTGGAAGCAGAAGACTGATAAAGGGGGGGAGGGGGGGGGGATTCACTAAAATCTAAAATGAATGAGTTCTTCTAAAATATACCAAAGACCAAAACTTTTATTTTTTAAATGGGGGTTGGTTTAGAACACCGTCTAAATCCTAACATGAAATAGATGCACCATCCATTGTGTTTTGGGGGGGCTACGCTTAGTGGGGATCCTCCAAAGGGAGAGCCCATGGAAGAACCCGACCATAAAGCCACATGCCCTCCTCAAGACATTCAGGACAAGTCCGAGGACCTACACCTTGCTAATCGGGGTGAGTAAAGTGCTTCATGCAGGGCCAACATATGCAAAAATAAATAAATGCAACACATTGATTGGCCTTCCAGCTGGTGTGAACGCTCCTCTGGTCCCGGCAGGTGTAGAAAAAAAACATGCAAGAGTGCTGTCAACGGTGCAACACTAAAAACGCTGTGACTTGCCCCAAAGTGAGGTTTTTATGACACCCCTGGACTGCCACTCCAGGCTGCGGCGTATTTTCCACGAAGCAAACAAGGTGTTTGCCTTTTGGTGGCAATTTTCAGGGGCAGGAAGAAGTGGCAGGGATGGGGACCTGGTGAAGAGGGTGTGGGGATGGCCGGCTGCTTCTTTTGCAGGTTATTTCTTTCAATTGGATGATCAGGTGTTGGCAGTGAAGGATGGTGGCTGACGGTAGTTTTGGGGGTGGTGGGCAGTGACGGCGGAGGATGGTGGCAACAGGAAGGGGGGGGGGGGCCGATTCTTGTGTGACTAGGGCTTCACAAGAAATTAATACACCACTGTGACGGGAGTCACTTTGGTTGGGAGCCCATGGAACCCAGTTTTGGAGTGTTGGGGAGACCCCTGTCTCAGCTCCCCATATCCCTCTTATGTGGAAGTTACCCTGTGCCTGTTAGGGGTACAGGGTGATCTGTCCTAATATTGGGGTGGGGGGTTGTGGATTGTTTAATGCCATGTGGTTGCATCCCATTGTTCTATTGTTTGTCTGGCTTGGGAGCAAACTATTATGGGATGTATGTGTGTATTAGCTTAGTGGGGGTGTCTCCAGCAGCCCTCCCTTCTGATGGGACTGTCTGCTGGTGTGAAGTTTGAATATCTGTGTTTCTCTTGTTACTAAATGTAGATTGCCCCGCCCTGTGTCATTATGCCGGGAGGGGGGATTGTCCCCTGAGTGTATAAAAAGCCAGTTCGAGTTTTAAATAAAGAGTTCCATGTTCAGACAGACTGGTGTCATCTAGTCCTGTATGGTCGGCTGTGGTGTCTGTGGTCGGTGTTCGGACGGGGAAGCGGTATTCTAATGGAAGTACCCAAGCGCAGACTGTGCTGGTACCATTACAACCACTGACTCCAGGGGCGCAAACACCACGGCTTTTCTCAGCCCGGCCCCCCAGCTAGAAAAATGCAGCTCCATTCCTACTGGAAGGCATTGGCACTTACGGAGAGTCTTGCCTTCTGCCAGGGACAATCCTGTAGAACCAGGACAGATTTAACCAGTAACTCCAACTGGAAGAGGGTACCGGCGTTCTGACCCTGAATTCCCGGTAAGAACAAATACCACTCTTGATTTTAGGCCCAAAAATGTTCCAGCTGTCCTCAGGACAGGAATAAAGGGAACATTTTCCGATGGTGACAACTATCTAAGAGGGGATTCCTATGGCAAACCCCATATTTATTGTGACCAGTCCGAGGTCTTCTGTAATCTACTGAATAATGTCCTGTGATTGGCTGGCATGGACCACCGCACACAACTGTCCTTTGCAGTGTTGAATGAAGAAGTTTTCTCATTCCATGCGGACAAATCTGCTCTACCAATAAGGTCGGTCTGGCAGCCAAAGAGACAACAATGTATCAGCGTTCTGCTTTCCTAATTAGCATGTCTTGTGATGAGCATCGCAGCTCTCGTCTAATTAGGTCGCTCCATGATATAAGCAGCTGCAGCAAGGATTTCCACATGTGTCCGGGACGCGTTATGTAGGAGGTGGAAGTACAATACATGCACTCAACGTCATGCCGGAAACAAGAGGGACCACCGCTGGGAATTGTCTTTGGATCTGAATAGATACCAATATGTTTACATAAAACCATATGTCTCATCCGGCATTTCGAATCTTCCAGGGACACTTTGCTGAGGATCCAGATTGTCTCAGCATGTTGTTTCTATAGTTATGTGGTATATGAAGGGGGATAAAGACCCCGCTGCAGGTCAGAAGGATATTGGGGGACGACTATTATAGGTTGTAAAAGCACAAGGTCACTGATTCTGTGTCATGGAGCTTCCTAAAAAGCCTGATATCTGTGAAGGGAGACTTCTCTGGGATGAAAAAAAGGCAAAGAAAAAAAAATATACAATATATGATTCCTGCTAAAGTCATGTTGTAATTGCAGCACAGTGGCTAAGTGGTTAGCACTTCCACCAGGCAGCACTCAGGTCGTTGGTTCGAATCCCAACCACGGCACCACCTGCCTGCAGTTTGCATGTCCTCCCTGTGCCTGTGTGGGTTTTCTCCTACACTCCAAAGACATGCTGGGAGGTTAATTGGATCCAGTATAAATTGGCCCTAGTATGTGTATGTATGAATGTGAGTTAGGGACCTTAGACTGTGCGCTCCTTGGGGGTGGGGCCTGATGTGAATGTACAATATATATATGTAAATTGATGGCGCTATATACAGTGGGGATGGAAAGGTTGGGCACCCCAGCTAAAAATTTGTATTAATGTGCATAAAGAAGCCAAGGAAAGATGGAAAAATCTCCAAAAGGCATCAAATTACAGATTAGACATTCTTATAATTTGTCAACAAAAGTTAGATTTTATTTCCATCATTTACACTTTCAAAATAACAGAAAACAAAAAAATGGCGTCTGCAAAAGTTTGGGCCCCTGCAGAGTTAATATCTTGTACTGCCCCCTTTGGCAAGTATCACAGCTTGTAAACGCTTTTTGTAGCCAGCCAAGAGTCTTTCAGTTCTTGTTTGAGGTATCTTTGCCCATTCTTCCTTACAAAAGTCTTCCAGTTCTTTGAGATTTCTGGGCTGTCTGTCAGCACGGCTCTTTTAAGGTCTATCCATAGATTTTCAATGATGTTGAGGTCAGGAGATTGTGAAGGCCATGGCAAAACCTTCAGTTTACGCCTCTTGATGTAATCCCCCGTGGATTTCAAGGTGTGTTTAGGATCATTATCCATTTGTAGAAGCCATCCTCTCTTTAACTTCAGCTTTTTCACAGATGGCATCAAGTTACCATCCAAAATTTGCTGAAATTTTATTGAATCCATTTTTCCTTCTACTCGTGAGATGTTCCCTGTGCCACTGGCTGCAACACAACCCCAAAGCATGATTGATCCAACCCCATGCTTCACAGTTGGACAGAGGTTCTTGTCATTAAATTCTGTGCCCCTTCTTCTCCAAACGTACCTTTGCTCATTCCGGACAAAAAGTTCCATTTTAACCTCATCGGTCCACAGAACTTGTTTCCAAAATGCATCAGGCTTGTCTATATGTTCATTTGTAAAGTTCAAACGATGATTTTTGTGGTGAGGACGTAGAAGAGGTTTTCTTCTGATGACTCTTCCATGAAGACCATATTTGTACAAGTATCTCTTTATAGTGGAATAGTGACCACAACTCCAGTGTCTGCCAGATCTTTCTGGAGGGATCGTGCAGTCAAACGTGGGTTTTGAATTGTTTTTCTCACAATCCTGCGAGCTGTTCTGTCTGATATTTTTCTTGGTCTTCCAGATGTTGCTTTAACTTCCACTGTTCCTGATGACTGCCATTTCTTAATTACATTCCGAACAGAGGATATTGACATCTGAAAACGCTTTGCTATCTTCTTATAGCCTTCTCCAGCTTTGTGAGCGTCAACTATTTTCAGTTTCAGTTTTCTAGACAACTGCTTAGAAGAACCCATGGTGCTGATTGTTGGGGCAAGGTCAGATGAGTCGGGGCATTTAAAACCTTTGAGATTGACATCACCTGGTCTTCCCAGACGATGATTGAGAACAATCCATGACACTGGCAGGTCTCAGCTTTGCAAAGGGGGCAGTGCATGCTATAAACTCTGCAGGGGGCCCAAACTTTTGCAGACGCCATTTTTTTGTTTTGTGTTATTTTGAAAGTGTAAATGATGGAAATAAAATCTAACTTTTGTTGACATATTATAAGAATGTCTAATCTGTAATTTGATGCCTTTTGGAGATTTATCCATCTTTCCTTGGCTTCTTTATGCACATTAATACAAATTTTTAGCTGGGGTGCCCAAACTTTTGATCCCCACTGTAAGTACCTGAAATAAAAATAATCGATTATTAAAAATTACTTTTCGTTTTCAATCTGCAGCTGCTGTAATTTTCTGTAAAATTGAATGCAATAAGGAAAGCTGGAGGGAGTTCTGTACACAGATGGTAATCAGAACATCCCCCAGAAATGTCCTGTTTGTGTGACTGACTCCATGATTTTCCCAGAAGTCTGCGCTATGATAGTCAGATTTGAGGCATCCCCTGCAATAGGAATTTTATTTTTGGTCAGATCGTCCCCCAAGGGTTAATTACTTCTAAAGAGATGCAGACTTTCCTCATCAAGACACTGAGATGCATCAGCTGATTATGATGAATCGGACACTCCCAGTAAGAATCAGTCAGCACAGGACATGGGGAGACAAACAGCTATTTCTTCAGAGCAACAAAAGGTCGGAATCTGCAACACATTTTGTTAAAATCCCTGCAATGTAAAGAGATCACCCCGAGGGGAGAGTTTGTTTCTGAACAAAAGTACTACTCGTTAAAGTGAATGTTCTTTTAATAGAATGAGGAAAGTTTAGAGTCCCTGTTTGGTCTTCTCTATTATTGGGTAATCTGTAAGAGAAATGTTCGCTCACTTTTTGATGGCTCCCCTTAGAGAGTATACTTGTTCCCATAAATCACCTCTCAGGTTCCAAAACCAGCTGCAAATGTCCTTATATATAAAGCACGGTACCCTCCAAATAGTCCGGGACAGAAGGGCATTCAACAGTCAGAGTGGCCGCGGCATTCTGCTCTTTATGGGCCCATAGTACAGGTATGGATAGAACTTGTAGCGTGCTATAAATGCACACTTACGGGGGGGGAATAATGATTTGATCCCCGGCAGATTGTGTACGTTCGCCCACTTACACAGAAATGAGGGGTCTATAATTTTTATCATAGGTGTATTTTAAACGATAGAAACAGAATATCAACCACAAATCCAGAAAACACACACAAAAGAAATGTTATAAATGGAGTTGCAGTTCAGGGAGTACAATAAGTATTTGATCCCCGAGCAAAACATGACATTGTAGTTGGTGGAGGAACCCTTGTTGGTGAGCACAGAGGTGAGACGTTTCCTGTAGTTGGTGGAGGAACCCTTGTTGGTGAGCACAGAGGTGAGACGCTCCTTGTTGTTGGTGGAGGAACCCTTGTTGGTGAGCACAGAGGTGAGATGTTCCCTGTAGTTGGTGGAGGAACCCTTGTTGGTGAGCACAGAGATGAGATGTGTCTTGTAGTTGGTGAAGGAACCCTTGTTGGCGAGCACAGAGGTGAGACGTTCCTTGTAGTTGGTGAAGGAACCCTTGTTGGCGAGCACAGAGGTGAGATGTGTCTTGTAGTTGGTGAAGGAACCCTTGTTGGCGAGCACAGAGGTGAGACGTTCCTTGTAGTTGGTGGAGGAACCCTTGTTGGCGAGCACAGAGGTGAGACGTTCTTTGTAGTTGGTGGAGGAACCCTTGTTGGTGAGCACAGAGGTGATACGTTCCTTGTAGTTGGTGGAGGAACCCTTGTTGGCGAGCACAGAGGTGAGATGTGTCTTGTAGTTGGTGAAGGAACCCTTGTTGGCGAGCACAGAGGTGAGACGTTCCTTGTAGTTGGTGGAGGAACCCTTGTTGGTGAGCACAGAGGTGAGACGTTCCTTGTAGTTGGTGGAGGAACCCTTGTTGGTGAGCACAGAGGTGAGACGTTCCTTGTAGTTGGTGGAGGAACCCTTGTTGGAGAGCACAGAGATGAGACGTTTCTTGTAGTTGGTGGAGGAACCCTTGTTGGTGAGCACAGAGATGAGACGTTTCTTGTAGTTGGTGGAGGAACCCTTGTTGGTGAGCACAGAGGTCAGATGTGTCTTGTAGTTGGTGGAGGAACACTTGTTGGTGAGCACAGAGATGAGACGTTTCTTGTAGTTGGTGGAGGAACCCTTGTTGGTGAGCACAGAGGTGAGACGTTTCTTGTAGTTGGTGGAGGAACCCTTGTTGGTGAGCACAGAGGTGAGACGTTTCTTGTAGTTGGTGGAGGAACCCTTGTTGGTGAGCACAGAGGTCAGATGTCTCTTGTAGTTGGTGGAGGAACCCTTGTTAGTGAGCACAGAGGTCAGATGTGTCTTGTAGTTGGTGGAGGAACCCTTGTTGGTGAGCACAGAGATGAGACGTTTCTTGTAGTTGGTGGAGGAACCCTTGTTGGTGAGCACAGAGGTGAGACGTTCCTTGTAGTTGGTGGAGGAACCCTTGTTGGAGAGCACAGAGATGAGACGTTTCTTGTAGTTGGTGGAGGAACCCTTGTTGGTGAGCACAGAGATGAGACGTTTCTTGTAGTTGGTGGAGGAACCCTTGTTAGTGAGCACAGAGGTCAGATGTGTCTTGTAGTTGGTGGAGGAACCCTTGTTGGTGAGCACAGAGATGAGACGTTTCTTGTAGTTGGTGGAGGAACCCTTGTTAGTGAGCACAGAGGTCAGATGTGTCTTGTAGTTGGTGGAGGAACCCTTGTTGGTGAGCACAGAGGTCAGATGTCTCTTGTAGTTGGTGGAGGAACCCTTGTTGGTGAGCACAGAGGTCAGATGTGTCTTGTAGTTGGTGGAGGAACCCTTGTTAGTGAGCACAGAGATCAGACGTTTTTTGTAGTTGATTTCCAGGTTTGCACACATCTCAGGGGGGGATTTTGGTCCGCTCTTCTTTACAGATCTCTAAATTCCTAAAGTGGTTCTAAAGGCTCAAGGTTATTTACAATCAAGTATTCTATGCATGAAGGTAAAAAACCTTCTCTGTGCAGCATTCCTCCCAGCCCCCCTAATACTCACCTAAGCCCCCTCTCGATCCAGCGATGTTCACTGGAGTCTTGGCTATCCCGGGATTCCCTCTTCTCATTGACTGAGACAGACGTGGGTTCCAATGGCTCCCACTGATGTCAATCACAGCCAGTAAGCCAATGAGAAGAAAGAGGGGGCTGGTCGAGCCACGGCTCCATGTGTGAATGGATACACGGAGCAGCGGGTGTCCCCATAACAAGCTGTTTGCTGTGGGGGCACCTGACAGGAGGGAGGGGATAACTGCCTCCCAAATGTGCTTCATGTGTTGTCACCCTCTCACAGGCCCCCCTGGCAGATTCCACACGCGGCCGTGCTGACGCACATGGTGCCGGTCTAGAACATTGTTGGGCAGGCGAAGATGATTGGCTGCCATGAAAATATTTGGGAGTTTTTAATATTTGGGTCCTGTTATGGTGCTTCTGGGTTTGGTAGTAGAGTATCGGGGTTTGGACTTGATTTGGGTTTGAACCGATACCTCTCACTTCCAGAACCAATATTTATAACTGAGGTTCTGGAGATTTTTATTACCAAAATCCTGAATATGCTAATGAGGTAATATGCCTCAGCCCTCCCCTTTCATCTCATTGGATAGTCTGAATGGGTGGCACCCTCCTTTGACCTGTAAGTACGGGGGGGGGGGGTCTGAAATTTCTGCCATAACTCAGGATTTTATGGGGTGTGTCTACTTTATTAATATTATAAAGGATTACTATAGCGCCAACAGTTTGTGAAGCGCTGTACAATATAAAGGGGGGCGGTAAAATTACAATACAGTTCAATACAGAAGGAAGAGGAGGGTCCTGAGCATGGAGCTTACAATCTATAGGGAGGGGGAGGTGGTACAAAAGGTGATATCTGCAGGAGATGATGATGATGGTAATTAGTGGGCGATGGCTTCCTAGATGTTAATATGTGTGGTTTTTAGTGACTACAAGCATCCAAATGGGAACTTTGGGCTTCTCACTATAACTAGCCAGCATGCTGGTCAATTTCCAAGGACAGGAGTTGGTCAGCAATACTCTAGGTAACGTCCGGTCTCCTTCATCCTTGTACCCAGGGGTGTCAAACTTAATCTTTGCAGGCCGCGTCAGCATTATGGTTGTCCTCAAAGGGCCAGATGTATCCGTAAGACTAGATGTCAAGAGCCCCCCCCCACCATCAGATGTCAAGAGCCCCCCCCCACCATCAGATGTCAAGAGCCCCCCCCACCAGCAGATGTCAAAAACCCCTCCCACCATCAGATGTCAAGAGCCCCCCCTCACCATCAGATGTCAAGAGCCCCCCCACCATCAGATGTCAAGAGCCCCCCCACCATCAGATGTCAAGAGCCCCCCCCACCCACCATCAGATGTCAAAAACCTCTCCCACCATCAGATGTCAAGAGCCTCCCCCACCATCAGATGTCAAAAACCCCTCCCACCATCAGATGTCAAGAGCCCCCCCTCACCATCAGATGTCAAGAGCCCCCCCACCATCAGATGTCAAGAGCCCCCCCACCATCAGATGTCAAGAGCCCCCCCCCCCCCCACCATCAGATGTCAAAAACCTCTCCCACCATCAGATGTCAAGAGCCCCCCCCACCATCAGATGTCAAGAGCCCCCCCCCACCATCAGATGTCAAGAGCCCCCCCAACCATCAGATGTCAAGAGCTCCCCCTCACCATCAGAAGCCAAGAGCCCCCCCACCATCAGATGTCAAGAGCCCCCCCCCCCACCATCAGAAGCCAAGAGCCCCCCCACCATCAGATGTCAAGAGCCCCCCCCCACCATCAGAAGCCAAGAGCCCCCCCCACCATCAGATGTCAAGAGCCCCCCCCCATCAGAAGCCAAGAGCCCCCCCACCATCCCTTACCTTGTGATGCTGCTGGGAAGAAGCTGGGAAGCACAGAGTGCAGGGTCTGGAGATGGACCAGAGGAGGGCTGGAGTCGGCTACTGGAGTCTGCTGAATGCGGAGTCCAGGGCAGGAGGAGACAAGGGGGTGCTGCGGCTTCACAGAGAAGCATAGGATATGTAGGAGGAATTCTGTCCTCTCTGCTGCCAACTGCTAAGATGGGGGAGGGGGGGCAGTGACGAGACTCTTCACGGCTGCACAGAAAAGTGCAGGATCTGGCGGAGTAGTTCTGTCCTCCTCTCTGCTGCTGACTGCTGAGATAAGACAAGGGGGGCGCCGCAGCTGCAGGAGAGGTGCGGGGGCCACATGAAATGGCCCAGAGGGCCAGATTCAGCCCACGTGCCTTTTGTTTTAAACATGTGCTGTACACCATCATGGATCCTTGTTCTCATTCCTTGACAGATGTAAAAGTGTTCTTGAACCCCCAGCAGTACAATCAGTCTGTAGATGCAGTAAAGCATGCTGGTTATACCCACTGTGGGACCTAAGGGGTTAATCCTCTGCACTGTGGAAAAAGGCTGTTTGATCCTGTCTTCTCTGATCCTCCTCTTCTTCCTCTGTCCCCAATCCATCTGCCATAGTTAAAGCAGCAGTGACAAGTCTGCAGATGCGGGGTCCGGGGAGAGCGGATACAGGGAATGCGGGGTCCAGGGAGAGCGGATATAGTGAATGCGGGGTCCGGGGAGAGCGGATATAGTGAATGTGGGGTCCGGGGAGAGCGGATACAGGGAATGCGGGGTCCAGGGAGAGCGGATATAGTGAATGCGGGGTCCGGGGAGAGCGGATATAGTGAATGCGGGGTCCGGGGAGAGCGGATACAGGGAATGCGGGGTCCGGGGAGAGCGGATGTAGTGAATGCGGGGTCCGGGGAGATCGGATATAGTGAATGCGGGTTTCGAGGAAAGCGGATATAGTGAATGCGGGGTCCGGGGAGAGCGGATATAGTGAATGCGGGGTCCGGGGAGAGCGGATATAGTGAATGCAGGGTCCGGGGAGAGCGGATATAGTGAATGCGGGGTCCGGGGAGAGCGGATATAGTGAATGCGGGGTCCGGGGAGAGCGGATATAGTGAATGCCGGGTCTGGGGAGAGCGGATATAGTGAATGCGGGGTCCGGGGAGAGCGGATATAGTGAATGGGGGGTCCGGGGAGAGCGGATATAGTGAATGCGGGGTCCGGGGAGAGCGGATATAGTGAATGCGGGGTCCGGGGAGAGCGGATATAGTGAATGCGGGGTCCGGGGAGAGCGGACATAGTGAATGCGGGGTCCGGGGAGAGCGGACATAGTGAATGCGGGGTCCGGGGAGAGCGGATATAGTGAATGCGGGGTCCGGGGAGAGCGGATATAGTGAATGCGTGGTCCGGGGAGAGCGGATATGGTGAATGTGGGGTCCGGGGAGAGCGGATATAGTGAATGCGGGGTCCGGGGAGAGCGGATATAGTGAATGCGGGGTCCGGGGAGAGCGGATATGGTGAATGCGTGGTCCGGGGAGAGCGGATATGGTGAATGTGGGGTCCGGGGAGAGCGGATATAGTGAATGCGGGGTCCGGGGAGAGCGGATATAGTGAATGCGGGGTCCGGGGAGAGCGGATATAGTGAATGCGTGGTCCGGGGAGAGCGGATATGGTGAATGTGGGGTCCGGGGAGAGCGGATATAGTGAGTGCGGGGTCCGGGGAGAGCGGATATAGTGAATGCGGGGTCCGGGGAGAGCGGATATAGCGAATGCGGGGTCCGGGGAGAGCGGATATAGCGAATGCGGGGTCCGGGGAGAGCGGATATAGTGGGTGCGGGGTCCGGGGAGAGGGGATGTAGTGAATGCGGGGTCCGGGGAGAGCGGATATAGTGAATGCGGGGTCCGGGGAGAGCGGATATAGTGAATGTGGGGTCCGGGGAGAGCGGATATAGTGAATGCGGGGTCCGGGGAGAGCGGATATAGTGAATGCGGGGTCCGGGGAGAGTGGATATAGTGAATGCAGGGTCCGGGGAGAGCGGATACGGTGAATGTGGGGTCCGGGGAGAGCGGATATAGTGAATGTGGGGTCCGGGGAGAGCGGGGGATATAGGGAATGCGGGGTCCGGGGAGAGCGGATACAGTGAATGCGGGGTCCGGGGAGAGCAAATACAGTGAATGCGGGGTCCGTGGAGAGCGGATATAGTGAATGCGAGGTCCGGGGAGAGCGGATATAGTGAATGCGGGGTCCGGGGAGAGCGGATATAGTGAATGCGTGGTCCGGGGAGAGGGGATATAGTGAATGCGGGGTCCGGGGAGAGCGGATATGGTGAATGCGGGGTCCGGGGAGAGCGGATATAGGGAATGCGGGGTCCGGGGAGAGCGGATATAGTGAATGCGGGGTCTGGGGAGAGCAGATATAGAGAATGCGGGGTCTGGGGAGAGCAGATATAGTGAATGCGGGGTCCGGGGAGAACGGATATAGTGAATGCGGGGTCTTGGGAGAGCAGATATAGTGAATGCGGGGTCTGGGGAGAGCGGATATAGTGAATGCGGGGTCTGGGGAGAGCAGATATAGTGAATGCGGGGTCCGGGGAGAGCGGATATAGTGAATGCGGGGTCCGGGGAGAGCGGACATAGTGAATGCGGGGTCCGGGGAGAGCGGATATGGTGAATTCGGGGTCCGGGGAGAGCGGATATGGTGAATGCGGGGTCCGGGGAGAGCGGATATGGTGAATGCGGGGTCCGGGGGGAGAGCGGATATAGTGAATGCGGGGTCCGGGGAGAGCGGATATGGTGAATGCGGGGTCCGGGGAGATTTGTCTGTTTTCGGACCGCCATGGATTTCTATGGACTAGCGGATGTAAACAGATGATGAACAGAAGACATTTACATCCGTATCCATTAACAGTCGTTCTCTGAATGGAAGAAACCCAATTCTTCTTCCATAAAACACGGATATAAATGGACAATAAAAGGATGTAAACTGATGAAGAATTGATGTGAACGGATTGATCTGTTTTTTCTTGGCAGTGAGTGAACTGATGGAAAAGACGGAACGCCGGAGTGGAAGGATCCTTCGGATTCGGATCTACAAGTATATTACTATGTTATCATTTTGGCAATTTTGTGTCTTTTCAATGAATGTGTCATGAGATGAAATTCCTGTTCAATAAGCACAGCGAGCCCTAGATGGGAAATCCGGTGACATAGTAACAATGTAACACATAGTAATGAAGTAAAGCCAAGTGATACATTGTAACAGAATTCCTCTTTGCGCTCGGGGAACCCTCCCCCAGACAGGATGACGCGGGACTAAAGGGTCGCGGCCACCAAAGACGTTCCTGTAAATATAAAGCTGGCTAGTTGGTGGAAACCACAAAGTGGTGAGTAAGATGAGCGAGATTCCGTACAACAAGTGAATGGCGCAAGTGCTGCGCGGAGCAGGTGGCTCATCTCCCGGCGAGTCATGACTGGCGAGCTTTGAGCGCGGTGAATAAAGCGCGGCTCGCTCAACGTAGATTCCAGAAAGCTGGATGATGCTTTGCATTCCATTAATTAGAGGGAAATGTCGTCTGCCGACGCAAAACGCTTTCGTCTGTTTAAATTTGTTCCTGATTTGAATAACGGCGAATGGAGAACGGCGCGGGCGGCGCGGTCCAATGGGGGGTCTGCGCGGGCGGCGCGGTCTGATGGGGAGGATTTGGTGCCTCCGGGCTGTGCTCAGGCTGGAACCCGTCCATTCCTTTCCAGAAATCCAACTTTAACCTCTCGAAGATCCAACATTTTCTGGGATGTTTTGTTTACGAGTTTCAATCCAGATTCTTTTTGCTAGAAAATGACTGAGAAACCCCAAATATTATACATTTTTGTAGCGAAGGATCGCGCTTTGCTGGGATTTGTGCCTTCCTCTGGATCCACTGCGGGTGGGGGATTAGAACTTGTTTTTTTTTTTTTTTAATGGTTGAACTGGATGGACTTTTGTCTTTTTCCAGCCAGACTAACTATGTAACTATGGAATTATGGAACTATGTAACAATGGAATTATGGAACTATGTAACAATGGAATTATGGAACCAGGGGCGGACTGACCATTTGGAAACTCGGGCGCTGCCCAAGGGCCCGGGGTCAGTAGGGGGCCCCATGAGATGCCCCTGGTACCTTTGTCATAGGCTTTTTTGAGTTTGGGCAAGGACACAGGGGCCCCATGATCCCCTATTGCCTGGGGGCCCCATGAGTTGTCAGTCCGCCCCTGTATGGAACTATGTAAAGATTCTGGAGAATGGCGATCGTTGCAATTTTTTATGTCACATGGTATTTTTCAAACGCAATTTTTTGAAAAAAATACACTTTCGTGAATTAAACAGAAAACAAAGCACAAGCTGTACCACGCGTTTTTTTTTTTTTTTAAATATCAAAGAGGATGTTACAGCGAGTAAACAGATACCGAACATGTCACATTGTGACCATGCGCGTGGAATGGCGTGGAATGGCGACAAATGACAGTACTCCATAGGCCACGCTTTACATGTTTTTACAGGTCAGCTGTTTAGAGTTGCAGAGGAGATCCAGTGCTAGAATGATCGCTGTCGCTATGACGTTCGAGGCGACACCTCACATGTGTGCTGCCAACACCGTTTACATATGCGTGCGCAATTTACGTATGCGTTTGCTTCTGCGCTTGAGCACGGTGGGACGGGGGCCTTACAACATTTTTTTTATTATTTTTACACTGTCCTTTTATATATTTTTTATCACTTTTCTTCCTATTACACAGAATGTAAATATCCCTTTTATTAGAAATAAGCGTGACAGGTCCTCTTTCAGGAGAGATTGGACTCCTAATACCAGAAGAGCTCCAGCAGAAGGAAAGGAACAGCCAGACTATGAATCTACAAATGTCAGGCACAAGGGGGTTCAACCTTCTGCTGCCAGGTCCCGGGGGGGGGTACACACATTCCTGGTGGCTACAGCCCCCCCCCCAGGGGTGGACTGACAACTCATGGGGCCCCTGTGTCCTCACTCACACAGCCACATCCAGAAAAGCCTATGAACAGTACCAGGGGCACTTCATGGGGCCCCCTACTGACCCCGGGCCCTCGGGCAGTACCCGGGTGTTCACACGGTCAGTCTGTCCCTGAGCCCCCCAGATTGTGTGTACATCTGACAAGCAGACTCCTACCTGTAAAGTGGAAGGTGAAGTGCTTCCACACACCCCCAGTAATGTCCCCCCCCATCCCTGCACGCACCCCAGGCATGCATCCCGGGCTTCTCTTGCCCATTGGCTGGCCCGGGCCCGGGTACTGCTGGGTAGAGGGAAGGGAGCAGAGCGGACCCCCCCCGTCCTTGTTGCGGACCTGGTTGACGTCAATCCCAAGTCTGCCTCTCGGGGACCCCGGCCAACGTACCCCGTAATGGATGTAATGCAATGCGAACTGCAGGACATTCAGTGGAGCACGGGGGAGGCATTGGGGGTCATTAAAGAGAACCTGTCACCTAAAAATCATCGCATCACAATCATCGTTTTTGGTCCCCTATGTAATGAAAAAAATTTTTTTTTAAGTGTTAAAAATTAAAGTTACACCCAAGCACATAAAATCCCCCCCCCCAACATTTATATGAACAAAAACACATGCATTGGGGGCCCCCAGTGGCGTCCCTAGGGGGGCGCGGGCTGCACTGGGTGACACCATCACAGGGGGTGCAGGAGCAGGATGCCAGCAGAGCTTCTGGGCTCTGTGAAGGTCCTGGCCAGTTACTGGGGTGATCCCGGCACAGTGACACAATTATTGGGGTGATCCCGGCACAATGACACAATTATTGGGGTGATCCTTGCACAGTGACACAATTATTGGGGTGATCCTTGCACAGTGACACAATTATTGGGGTGATCCTTGCACAGTGACACTAATTATTGGGGTGATCCCGGCACAATGACACAATTATTGGGGTGATCCCGGCACAGTGACACAATTATTGGGGTGATCCTTGCTCAGTGACATAATTATTGGGGTGATCCTTGCACAGTGACATAATTATTGGGGTGATCCCGGCACAATGACACAATTATTAGGGTGATCCCGGCACAATGACACAATTATTGGGGTGATCCCGGCACAGTGACACAATTATTGGGGTGATCCCGGCACAGTGACACAATTACTGGGGTGATCCTAGCACAGTGACACAATTATTGGGGTGATCCCGGCACAGTGACACAATTATTGGGGTGATCCTTGCACAGTGACACAATTATTGGGGTGATCCTGGCACAGTGACACAATTATTGGGGTGATCCTTTCACAGTGACACAATTATTGGGGTGATCCTGGCACAGTGACACAATTATTGGGGTGATCCCGGCACAGTGACACAATTACTGGGGTGATCCTTGCACAGTGACACAATTATTGGGGTGATCCTTGCACAGTGACATAATTATTGGGGTGATCCTTGCACAGTGACACAATTATTAGGGTGATCCTTGCACAGTGACACAATTATTGGGGTGATCCAGCTGCACCCCCCCAGCTGCTCCCCAATCTGCAGATCGCCGGCTTGCAACCTATACGGGGATAACCGATCTTGCCCCCCATAGTGATCTCCGGGGTCAGCGGTGTGCAGCCTGTAAGGGGTTCAATGTGGCAGCTCTGTGCTAAAGCCGGAGATCGACTTCTTCGGCCTGAACCCGGCACATGCGCAGTTCCTTCAGGGGACACATATCTTCGCGGGACACTCATATTACCGCTACACCGGCACCGCGCCTTCCTCTCTGGAGGGGTGACACCAACCCTAGGGACGCCTCTGGGGGCCCCTACACATGAAAACACTGATTGTGATACACATTACATATCGCCGCGCACGCCGGAGTGAGAGCGATATTTCTAGCGGCGGACCTCCTCCATTACACTATACTGATCACCTATTGGGGGCTTTTGAGGCGTGGCCTATAGAAGGTATAAGGGACTGACGTTTGTCGCCATTTCACGGGCGCAGACAAATACAAGATCTGACATGTTGGGTATCTATGTACTCGGTGTGACCTCATCTTTTATATTGTGCCGAAACTTGGATCATTTACTGCGTCTGTGTGCACTGAAAATTGCTTTACTTCCTTTTTACTGACAGTTTGCGTTTCCTAGACCTTTGCGGATGACATAAAGAAATTGGGGTGTCTGATTTCACATAATATGTCATGTTTTGGGGGGGGGGTATGTAATCCTCAGCATGTGGAAGCAAAATAGTTAATCACAACGATACTTTTTTAGAGGGGTAAATAGGAAGGAAATCAAATGATGAATTGCAAATCCTTCCTGGAGGAAATGCTGCTGCGGCCTCCCTTCAGTGAGGGTCTGATGGTCTTCAACTACAAGAATGTTCCGGCCGGAGTTCAGCTTTACACAAACGGAACCCCCATTGCTGCGCACTGTTCCGCCATGCTCAGTCCATAGGATGAACGGTTACTTTCAGCAGCAAAGGCTGTGGATAAGGGGGTACCACCATTCCTGCTATACAGGGGCCCAGGTCAGCAGGGGGGGCCAGGCAGCTGGTTCAATCAGATGTGAGCAGAGTAGGTGGCTTCTCCTCTCCCTCCTGCTGGCTACTGCAGAGAGAGCCATACAGGGGGTCGGTTCCAGTAATTGCCCCCCCCCCGGTGCGCCCACCACCCTCCCTGTGCACCATACGCTTCCCCCTGCTGCCCAGCCCCCCCTGTGTGCCCCCACAGTGCTGTTGGCTTCCCTCCTCTCCTTCCCACCGGCAGCTGCAAGCACACAATAGGATCCTTCAGGATGGAGAGTGGGGGAAGGGTCTCATAAGTATGTAACATTTAGCAGCCCCTTCCTTTCCTGAATGAATGCATTGAGTGATCAGTACTGATAACTCACTGTGTTCATTCATAACTGAAGCATAGTAAACTGTAATTCAGGATGGAGAGTGGGGGAAGGGTCTGGTAAATATGTCACATTTACTAGCCTCTTCCTATCCTGAACGAACAAAATGAGTGATCAGTAACAATCACTCACTGTGTTCATTCATAACTGAAGCATAGTAAACTGTGTTTTTTTTTTTTTTTTGGTGGAGGGACCCTGTCAGGTTTGTTGTATGGGGCCCCGTGGTTTGTATGGGGCCCCGTGGTTTCTAACAGCAGCCCTGGTGGCAGACGTAGGGAATTTGATCTCCATCACATGGAACTATTGACTGGCAGATGGCCCCTTAGTTTAGTTTTCATTATGTAAGCCTTGAGAAAAAACATAAAACACATTTATTTGTATAATTAAAGGTGGTCTGTGGGCGAGGGGGCTGTGAGTGCGCCCCAATCTGTACCATAAGACTGCCTGCCCCTTTAAGAGCGGCGCGCCACGTGTTGCGTGTATTTGTGTAGTCTGGAAATCCTCCGAGTTTATAAAAAGCTGCGTAATTAAAGACGTGTTAAGTCTTGTGGTCAGACATATGTTCTGATGTTCTCTTCTGACCGCATTGTACGGCGCATGTTTGCATCCCCACCCCCAACCCCACTTCCCCAAAGGCTCCTGTGGGACTACAAGGTCCAGCAAGTTAACTTGGAAGTAGACTGAAGACACTAATAAACCGCTTCCAGTCCAGGACAATTCTGACCTCCTACATGGAAAAAACATTTTTATTTTGCTAGAAAATGACTGATAACCCCAAAACATGATATTTTGTCTCAGCAGCGGCCCCGGGGAATACATTTGTGGGTGTGGCATTCCTTTATTTCACACAATATTTGCTCAGCGACTTTTCAAACACATATTTTTTTTTTTTAAATGTATTTTAGCCCGGGTTCACATACAGTTGTGTTGAAAATACTAGCCGTCAGACATCACTAACCGGATCAATCGCTGTTTTTGGTGGAAATGATATTTCGGCAAATAATTTCCTAGCCGGTGTAGTAGAGTCATAGAAATCCAACAGACCCGACAGTCATGACAGGCATGCTGCTGATTCTGTGTCATTGAATCACTCATTGAGGGGCGTGTTCACAATAATAGCCGTGTGGAGTTCTATTAGTGACGTCATTCATTCTTTGATAAACAGGTGGCAATTATTGCCCTTATTTAAGGAAGGAAGGCAGCAAATGTTGTACATGCTGGTTACAGTGCATTTCTCTCTGAAATTCTGAGGAAAATGGGTGGTTCCAGACATTGTTCAGAAGAACAGCGCACCTTGATTAAAAAGTTGATTGGAGGGGAAAACATATAAAGAAGTGCAGAAAATGATCGGCTGCTCAGCTAAAATGATGGCAAATGCTTTAAAATGGCAACCAAAACCTGAAAGACGCGGAAGAAAGCGAAAAACTACCATTGGAATGGATAGAAGAATAGCCAAAATGGGGCGGACTCAGCCAACAATCAGCTCCAGGAAGATGAAAGAAGGTGTGACGTTCCCTGTGAGGACTCAGCCAACAATCAGCTCCAGGAAGATGAAAGAAGGTGTGACGTTCCCTGTGAGGACTCAGCCAACAATCAGCTCGAGGAAGATGAAAGAAGGTGTGACGTTCCCTGTGAGGACTGTTACAATTAGAAGACGCCGATGTGAAGCCAAGCTATCTGCAAGAAGTCCCCGCAAAGTCCCACTGTTGGGAAAAAGACGTGTGCTGAAGAGGGTACAATCTGCCAACGAGCACATTGACCGGCCTAAAGAGAAATGGGGCAACATTTTGTGGACTGATGAAAGTAAGATTGTTCTTTTTGGGTCTAGTGGGCGGAGACAGTTTGTCAGACGACCCCCAAACACTGAATTCAAGCCACAGTACACTGTGAAGACCGTGAAGCATGGTGGTGCAAGCATCATGATATGGGGATGTTTCTCATACTACGGTGTTGGGCCTATTTATGGCATACCAGGGATCATGGATCAGTTTGAATCCATCAGAATACTTGAAGAGGTCATGCTGCCTTATGCTGAAGAGGAAATGCCCTTGAAATGGGTGTTCCAACAAGACAACGACCCCAAACACACCAGTAAACGGGCAACATCTTGGTTCCAGACCAACAAGATGGACGTTATGGAGTGGCCAGCCCAATCCCCGGATCTTCATCCAATAGAAAACCTGTGGGGGGACATCAAAAATGCCGTTTATGAGGCCAAACCAAGAAATGGAGAAGAACTGTGGAATGTGGTCCAATCATCCTGGGCTGGAATACCTGATCACAGGGGCCAGAAGTTGGGGGACTCCATGCAACACAGATGTACAGCAGTTCTCAGAAACAGTGCGACTACAACCAAATATTCATGAAGTCATTCAAAGGAAAGCAAAATCTTCAAACATTTCTCAGTTTATATAGTGAATGTTGGAGTTTGTGAAGAAGAATACAAACACGGCCATTTTTTTGAACCGTCTAATATTCACTTTTCTTCCATTTTTTTAGAGGAACAACACAAATTTGATGTATTTTTCTTCATGTTGTGATTTGGAATAGAATGTGTCGTGTTCCCAATGCATTTGTGTGGATGGAAATAAAAGGATTAGAAGGATTTGCAGCTTCAGTCACTTTTTTCATCACACGGATATTATTCTGAACACAACTGTATGTGGTGCGGTATATCACATGTGATTCACACAGAAACCGCACCACATTCCCTGCCGATCACATGTGATTTGTGTGCGGTGCGATCGGAGTCGTACATTTTTTATGGCTCTAATCACACAGCATCCACACCATAAACACGCAGGACCCTTTGTTGGGTCGGCACTAGAATCGGATCACACGGGTATTCATACCTATGTGATCCGATTCTGCACATCGCACCGGGTTTTACGGACCAATTTCGGGGTGTTTTTAACATACACACCCGTAGCGGTTCGCATGAACGGGCGCAATTCTGACGCGGTGTGGAATTCGCGCAGAAAACGCTGAGAACTCCACAACGCATCCATGTGAACCCGGGCTGAAAGGCTCAAGGTGTTTTACCTTCTTGCATTCTAACCTTCTGAGTACAGCAGCCCCCCCCCCAATCCTTCCTGAGCCCCCAATCCTTACCTGAGCCCCCCAATCCTTGCCTGAGCCCACCCAATCCTTACCTGAGCCCCCCAATCCTTACCTGAGCCCCCCAAGCCTTACCTGAGCTCACCCAATCCTTACCTGAGCCCCCCAATCCTTACCTGAGCCCCCCAATCCTTACCTGAGACCTCCCAAGCCTTACCTGAGCCCACCCAATCCTTACCTGAGCCCCCCCACCAATCCTTATCTGAGCCCCCCCAAGCCTTACCTGAGCCCCCCAATCCTTACCTGAGACCCCCCAAGCCTTACCTGAGCCCCCCAATCCTTACCTGAGACCCCCCAAGCCTTACCTGAGCCCCCCCACCAATCCTTATCTGAGCCCCCTTAATCCTTACCTGAGCCCCCCAATCCTTACCTGAGACCCCCCAAGCCTTACCTGAGCCCCCCCAATCCTTACCTGAGCCCCCCAATCCTTACCTGAGACCTCCCAAGCCTTACCTGAGCCCACCCAATCCTTACCTGAGCCCCCCCACCAATCCTTATCTGAGCCCCCCCAAGCCTTACCTGAGCCCCCCCAATCCTTGCCTGAGCCCCCCCAATCCTTACCTGAGCCCCCCAATCCTTACCTGAGCCCCCCCACCAATCCTTACCTGAGCCCCCCAATCCTTACCTGAGCCCCCCCACCAATCCTTACCTGAGCCTCCCCAAACCTTACCTGAGCCCCCCCACCAATCCTTACCTGAGCCCCCCCAATCCTTACTTGAGCCCTCCCCACCAATCCTTACGTGAGCCCCCTCCCCCCACCCATACATCAGTGTTCTTGACAGCCTCTGCTGTCTGGGGACCTTCTCATTGGCTGAGACAGCAGCTGGGGCTGCTGCTGCCAATCACAGCTAATAAAGAGCAACCGGGGGGAGGGTTGGGCCGAGCCGCATCGCTATGTGTCTTATGGAGCAGCTTGGGGACAATCAGGCAGCAGTGCCCCCAGGGAGAGCAGTTTTTGCTGGGGGCACTTTTCGAGGGGGAGGAGCCAGGAGCACCAGCGGGGACGGATTGGGGCTGCTCTGTACAAAACCCCCACACAAAGCAGGTAAGTATAGACAGGTTTGTTATTTTATAAAAAAAAGTGTGACTATAATGAATTTTAATGCACAAAAACACCATAATACCCAATTTTTTTGGTTACATAATTAGTCTGGCTGAAAAAAGACAAAAGTCCATCCAGTTCAACCAAAAACAAAAAAAAAAAACTTATAACCCTCCACCCACAGTGGATCCAGAGGAAGGCAAAAACCCAGGAAAGCACGATCCAATCTCCTCCTGCAGGGAGTTCAGTGTGGAATGTGATTTTTGTGTCACCAATACAAACCAAAGAAATAAACATGAGAATACCGGAATGTTTGTCATTTTTCCAGATGAAGTGCTGCGTTATCTGATAGGATTGGGGGGGGGGGGCAAGATTCTTGGCCATGACTGGATATAGATAAGACTTTCTGTTCCAGAGTCACCAGCAGATGTGATCCAGGATCACTGACAGAGGCCGCGGGATGGATGGTTTCTTCACAGTAAGAGCTGTGAGAATGTGGAATAGACTCCCTCCAGAGGTGGGTGTGGCCAGCTCAGTGGGTTGCTGGAGGAAAGTCCTGGATTCTTTCTTGGATACACAGAATATAACTGGATATAACATTTATAGGGAAAGGTGATCCCGGGAATATCCGATTGCCTCTCGGGGGATCAGGAAGGAATGTTTCCCCTGCAGGAGGAGATTGGATCGTGCTTTGCTGGGTTTTTGCCTTCCTCTGGATCCACTGTGGGTGGAGGATTATAAGTTTTTTGTTTTTTTTTAATGGTTGAACTGGATGGAGTTTTGTCTTTTTTCAGCCAGACTAACTATGTAACTTTGTACCTATGTAACGATGTAACTATGTAACTATGTAACTATGTAACTATATGTAACTATGTAACGATGTAACAATGTAACTATATGTAACTATGTAACGATGTAACTATGTAACTATATAACTATGTAACTATATGTAACTATATGTAACTATGTAACGATGTAACTATGTAACTATATGTAACTATGTAACTATATGTAACTATGTAACGATGTAACAATGTAACTATATGTAACTATGTAACGATGTAACTATGTAGCTATGAAGTGTAGCTTAACCCCTTCCCGCCAGCCATACACAGATACGCCGTCTCTCGGTGGGTGGGCCTTAACATATATGTGGCCCTGTATATACAACTCGCCACACTGTGAGCCCAATCCCTGCACTCTCCCAGCATGGTAGCCAGCGGGGATCGGTAAGCTCGGTAAGGACACTTGCGTTTGGGAGCTTTCCAATCATGTGACCACTTTGACAGCCAATCACAGTGGTCACATGACCCAAATGCCCGCCTCTGCCTCCTGACATCTAGAAGCTCTTAAAAGGGCCGGGAGGGGTTGGTGGGAAGGGGTTGAATGCCAAAAAATTCAGATACTTGGCTAGATTCCCGTCCTGTTCACATTTGGGCGATTAGGGTGATTGATCGCGCTGATTCTGCTCATGATTCACGATTCTGCCCACGATTCCAAACGCAGTGCGATTTTGCTGCAATCGCCGCGTGACAAAAAGAGCAAAAATCGCAGCAAAGCGCACTTGTAGAAGCACATCAAAATTTGCCCCCTGAGCTTCTTTGGTGCAACAAATGCACGCAGGTCAAATGAATGGGCTGCTTTCTATATGCTTCTGCCCCCCTTATTTTTATTCAACGCCTCCCAATTGTAACCAAGGATACTACCACCCCCTTGATTGTCCCAGTGCCCCCCGTTGATTGTCAAAGTGCCCCCCCTTGATTGTCCCAGTGCCCCCCGTTGATTGTCAAAGTGCCCCCCCTTGATTGCCCCCGGGGGGCAGTGATTTACACAATCACGGTTTGTAAGCACGGCCTCAAACAAGGTGCCCACTCAGGGGGGTCCTAGCCTTGTAGACATTTTATAGTTGTAGCACTACCCCCCCAGGAGTTGCTGAAGATCTGGGTCCCCCTGTAGTCCTGCACAGCCAGGCAACACGCATTGCTCACTGAATTGCATCCAGGAGACGGTAGCCAGTCCTTGGGCTTGGGTTTTTGGTTTTATTATGGGAATTGAACTTGGATGGGGAGGGGGGTGTATGGGATTCCCAAGGGAAATGCAACTGAGGACAAGTTCCTGGAACTATAACAAGTGTTTACACAGCAGAATCTCTTCTTGAAGAGCTCTCCAGCCTCTCCTGGTGTTCCACCCCAGATAATCCTCCTCTATCCAGATGTCTGGAGGAATCCCAGGGTAAGGGGATCCTATGCCTGCCTCTCTAAGGTGACAGTCCTGAGTAAGGAGCTAATCAGGTGTCCCACCAGAGTGTTCCTTTCCCCTTAAACTGTCCCAGGGGGTGCAGGATTACTCCCTCAGTCATGTTCCTATAAGCTGGTGGGTTGGTAGCTGCTTTCAGGCCTTCCACTGGGCTGGCTCCTTCCCTGCTGCACAGGTGGTCCTTGCTCTGGGGGTCTAAGCATTCTTCTTTCCAGCACCACTGCCTTGAGATGAGCCCCTTCCGAACTGGCCCCCCTCCCAGGCTCCTGCCCCTCAACATTCTCAGTCCATCTTCCACCCGAACTCTCCTGCTGCTGAACAGGCTCTAGCACATTAAAGGGCTGCTCTGGCCCCATGCTAAGCCTCCTACTTGGGGATTGACCAGGGTCCCCTTAATGTGCAGGCTAGCCCCTCCTCACCCCGCCCACTGCTTCTAGAATCTTCTCCAAGACTCTAGAGCAGGGAAAGGTGTCAAGGAACTGACCTGCAGAGCTTCTCAGCTCTGACCCCAATTGTACCCTGCTATTACACCCAGACTGCTACTCAGCCCTCGTTACTGAAAACTGAACACTAGCTTCCCCTGGCTATCTAGAGGGGCTACACGTAGCTGACAGACGAGGTCGACCTCTCTGGTATGTCCAACCCAGGCCCCACTGAAGGTGGAACAGATGGTGGTGAGGGACAGGAGGAACACGAGGGACAGGAGAAACACGAGGGACAGGAGAAACACGAGGGACAGGAGATACGGGGAAAAGGAGAAACACGAGGGACAGGAGATACACGAGGGACAGGAGAAACACGAGGGACAGGAGAAACGGGGAAAAGGAGAAACACGAGGGACAGGAGATACACGAGGGACAGGAGAAACACGAGGGACAGGAGAAACACGAGGGACAGGAGAAACACGAGGGACAGGAGAAACACGAGGGACAGGAGAAACACGAGGAACAAGAGAAACACGAGGGACAAGAGAAACACGAGGGACAAGAGAAACACGAGGGACAAGAGAAACACGAGGGACAAGAGAAACACGAGGGACAAGAGAAACACGAGGGACAGGAGAAACACGAGGAACAAGAGAAACACGAGGGACAGGAGAAACACGGGGGACAGGAGAAACACGAGGGACAGGAGAAACATGAGGGACAGGAGAAACACGAGGGACAGGAGAAACACGAGGGACAGGAGAAACACGAGGGACAGGAGAAACGGGGAAAAGGAGAAACACGAGGGACAGGAGAAACATGAGGAACAAGAGAAACACGAGGGACAGGAGAAACACGAGGGACAGGAGAAACACGAGGGACAGGAGATACACGAGGGACAGGAGAAACACGAGGGACAGGAGATACACGAGGGACAGGAGAAACACGAGGGACAGGAGAAACGGGGAAAAGGAGAAACACGAGGGACAGGAGATACACGAGGGACAGGAGAAACACGAGGGACAGGAGAAACACGAGGGACAGGAGAAACACGAGGGACAGGAGAAACGGGGAAAAGGAGAAACACGAGGGACAGGAGATACACGAGGGACAGGAGAAACACGAGGGACAGGAGAAACGGGGAAAAGGAGAAACACGAGGGACAGGAGATACACGAGGGACAGGAGAAACGGGGAAAAGGAGAAACACGAGGGACAGGAGATACACGAGGGACAGGAGAAACACGAGGGACAGGAGAAACACGAGGGACAGGAGAAACACGAGGAACAAGAGAAACACGAGGGACAAGAGAAACACGAGGGACAAGAGAAACACGAGGGACAAGAGAAACACGAGGGACAGGAGAAACACGAGGAACAAGAGAAACACGAGGGACAAGAGAAACACGGGGGACAGGAGAAACACGAGGGACAGGAGAAACACGAGGGACAGGAGAAACACGAGGGACAGGAGAAACACGAGGGACAGGAGAAACACGAGGGACAGGAGAAACACGAGGGACAGGAGAAACACGAGGAACAAGAGAAACACGAGGGACAGGAGAAACACGAGGGACAGGAGATACACGAGGAACAAGAGAAACACGAGGGACAAGAGAAACACGAGGAACAAGAGAAACACGAGGGACAAGAGAAACACGAGGAACAAGAGAAACATGAGGGACAAGAGAAACACGAGGAACAGGAGAAACACGGGGGACAAGAGAAACACGAGGGACAAGAGAAACACGAGGGACAGGAGAAACACGAGGGACAGGAGAAACACGAGGAACAGGAGATACACGAGGGACAGGAGAAACACGAGGGACAGGAGAAACGGGGAAAAGGAGAAACACGAGGGACAGGAGAAACACGAGGAACAAGAGAAACACGAGGGACAGGAGAAACACGAGGGACAGGAGAAACACGAGGGACAGGAGAAACACGAGGGACAGGAGAAACACGAGGGACAGGAGAAACGGGGAAAAGGAGAAACACGAGGGACAGGAGAAACACGAGGAACAAGAGAAACACGAGGGACAGGAGAAACACGAGGGACAGGAGATACACGAGGGACAGGAGATACACGAGGGACAGGAGAAACACGAGGGACAGGAGATACACGAGGGACAGGAGAAACACGAGGGACAAGAGAAACACGAGGGACAAGAGAAACACGAGGGACAGGAGATACACGAGGGACAGGAGAAACACGAGGGACAGGAGATACACGAGGGACAGGAGAAACACGAGGGACAAGAGAAACACGGGGGACAGGAGAAACACGAGGGACAGGAGAAACGGGGAAAAGGAGAAACACGAGGGACAGGAGATACACGAGGGACAGGAGAAACACGAGTGCCTGTGGATACTGATTGTGGAACATGTGGCTGGAGGTGTGACCTCGGTAAATCAAGCATGGCATCCAGTCAGGAACAGAGGAGATGCCGGAACGGCCAGCTGAGGTTAAGGAAGCGCCCCACTGGAACTGCAAGATCTGGGTACATGGCTTGCTGGAACTTCTGATAGGCGGGAGGCCAGAACACACCGTGACAACCGAAGATGATATCACGGATAGCCAGGACAAGTACTCTGCAGGACTGTAGAGCCAAACTGGAGCTGGAAGCGTAGTCAGAGTAATAGTCAGGGTCAGCAACGAGCAGGCGATGAGGTACCGGAACATCAGACAAGGACGAGGTCAGGAGGAAGCCAGGATCAGAAACCGATGAGCAGAATCATAAGCAGAATCCAAGAGCAGGTCAATGGCAAGTCGGGTCAGTACCGGATACACACCGGATACAGCAGGACACAGGGAATTAGCTGAAGACCAGTCAGCACTGACAGAGAGTAGGAGCCTCCTTTAAATAGTCTGTCTGGTGCCAGCAACAGTGAGCTCGCTCCTGCATGTGTGCTCCTATGTGCATGCTCCCGCGTGCGTGCTCCCGTGTGTGTGTGCGCTCCCGTGTGTGCGCTCCCGTGTGTGTGCTCCCATGTGTGTGTGCGCTCCCATGTGTGCGCTCCCTTGTGTGTATGTGCTCCCGTGTGTGCGCTCCCGTGTGTGTGTGCTCCCGTGTGTGCGCTCCCGTGTGTGCGCTCCCGCGTGTGTGCTCCCGTGTGTGCGCTCCCGTGTGTGCGCTCCCATGTGTGTGTGCTCCCGTGTGTGCGCTCCCGTGTGTGCGCTCCCGTGTGTGCGCTCCCGTGTGTGCGCTCCCGTGTGTGTGCTCCCATGTGTGCGCTCCCATGTGTGCGCTCCCTTGTGTGTATGTGCTCCCGTGTGCGCGCTCCCGTGTGCGTGCTCCCGTGTGCGCGCTCCCGTGCGCGTGCTCCCGTGTGTGTGTGCTCCCGTGTGTGCGTTCCCGTGTGTGCGCTCCCGTGTGTGCACTCCCGTGTGTGCGCTCCCGCGTGTGTGCTCCCATGTGTTTGCTCCCGTGTGTGCGCTCCCGTGTGTGTATGTGCTCCTGTGTGTGTGCTCCCGTGTGTGTGTGCTCCCGTCTGTGCGCTCCCGTCTCTGCGCTCCCGTGTGTGTGTGCTCCTGTGTGTGCGCTCCCATGTGTGTGTGTGTGTGTGTGTGTGCGCTCCCGTGTGTGTGCTCCCGTGTGTGTGTGCTCCCGCGTGCTTGCTCCTGTGTGTGCGCTCCCGTGTGTGCTCCCGTGTGTGTGCTCCCGCGTGCTTGCTCCCATGTGTGTGTGTGCGCTCCCGTGTGTGTGCTCCCATGTGTGTGTGCGCTCCCATGTGTGCGCTCCCTTGTGTGTATGTGCTCCCGTGTGTGCGCTCCCGTGTGTGTGTGCTCCCGTGTGTGCGCTTCCGTGTGTGCGCTCCCGTGTGTGCGCTCCCGCGTGTGTGCTCCCGTGTGTGCGCTCCCGTGTGTGCGCTCCCATGTGTGTGTGCTCCCGTGTGTGCGCTCCCGTGTGTGTGCTCCCGTGTGTGCGCTCCGCGTGTGCGCTCCCATGTGTGTGCTCCCATGTGTGCGCTCCCATGTGTGCGCTCCCTTGTGTGTATGTGCTCCCGTGTGCGCGCTCCCGTGTGCGTGCTCCCGTGTGCGCACTCCCGTGTGCGTGCTCCCGTGTGTGTGTGCTCCCGTGTGTGTGTTCCCGTGTGTGCGCTCCCGTGTGTGCACTCCTGTGTGTGCGCTCCCGCGTGTGTGCTCCCATGTGTGTGCTCCCATGTGTTTGCTCCCGTGTGTGCGCTCCCGTGTGTGTATGTGCTCCTGTGTGTGTGCTCCCGTGTGTGTGTGCTCCCGTCTGTGCGCTCCCGTCTCTGCGCTCCCGTGTGTGTGTGCTCCTGTGTGTGTGCTCCCATGTGTGTGTGTGCGCTCCCGTGTGTGTGCTCCCGTGTGTGTGTGCTCCCGCGTGCTTGCTCCTGTGTGTGCGCTCCCGTGTGTGCTCCCGTGTGTGTGCTCCCGCGTGCTTGCTCCCATGTGTGTGTGTGCGCTCCCGTGTGTGCGCTCCCGTGTGTGCGCTCCCGTGTGTGCGCTCCCGTGTTTGTGCTCCCGTGTGTGTGCTCCCGTGTGTGTGCTCCCGTGTGTGCTCCCGCGTGCGTGCTCCCGTGTGTGTGCTCCCGTGTGTGCTCCCGCGTGCGTGCTCCCATGTGTGCGCATTCTTGCATGCAGTCTATGCTCATGTGCCCGAGCTCATCTCTATGTGCCAGTCGCCGTACAGGGATTCCCTTGCAGGGGCTCAGCAGAGTCACGGATCAGACTTGTAGCAATGGAAGGACGTTATGGTGAACAAAGATGTTGCTGATGCCGGAGGTTTCAGCCCTCGAAGACTATGGATCCCGGGGCCCCGTAATGAGCCGATTGCATTATTCTGCCCACTGAGAACATTCCTGTGAAATGGATGGTGGAAGGTCAGAAGATATGGAAATAGGAGATTAGGGCTCACCAAACACAAGGCAGATGTCTGGAGGCCGCTGAGGTCCTCAGTCCATATCTGAGGACATAAATAGATCAGACGAATCATAAACAGGAAAGAATGAAGGACTTTAATCGGCAGAACCTGGAAGAGAGGAAATATTCCGAGATAAATCCGACTACAAGGACATTCTCCATAAAGCCAGCTCCATGAGTTGGAGGACTTCCGACCAGGGGAGGACTGACCATTTGGAAACTCAGGCACTGCCCGAGGGCCCGGGGTCAGTAGGGGGCCCCATGAGATGCCCCTGGTACCTTTTTCATAGGCTTTTTTGAGTTTGGGCAAGGACACAGGGGCCCCATGATCCCCTATTGCCCAGGGGCCCCATGAGTTGTCAGTACACCCCTGCTTCCAACCACCCTCCTTCTCTTCTCCCAGATAGTACATTCCCATCACTTCAGTCCCAACCCAATGTTTGTAGGTCACCAGACCACTTCCCCCATTTCCTGGGTACCTACCTCCCCCACCCCACCACTGCCACCAGCACTTTTTTCTACGTTCCCTTTTATTCTGATGTCCATGGTCATGTGACATGACAGGTCCTCTTTATCTCTCATTGGGAGTGATCTGGGCAAGGACACAGGGGCCCCATGATCCCCTAAAGCCTGGGGGCCCCATGAGTTGTCAGTCCGCCCCTGTTCATGACACAACCTCAGTGGGTGACTCCCCGACACCCTGGGGTCACCAGAAGTGGGCTGAATGGTGGATGATCCAGGCTGGAGGTGGATTGGTATTGGGCCATGGGGCAATGAGACTATGGGGACAGCGCTGGAGGGAAGGTGAGTATTGCAGCCAGATCTGTAGAGTCGGTTTGAAGCAGCTCTGAGTGAACGTTGTCACAGATATTGGTGGATAGAAGTGTTAGATCTCTAGAATGGGCCAATGAGCTCCTGACATCATATCAACACACAGACAAGGGGGTGGAGCCAGTGAGAAGTCCGGCAACAACCTCAAGTGGGGAGGTGGGGAGTGGCGCGGAGGCCACAGAGTCCATACTGGACACTCCATCCTCAGTGCAGGTCAATGATGTCTACAGGCAGCTAGTTGGAGGCTGGGCTGCACAGCATCATTAGTTGCAGGACCGGGACAAGGGGTGGGCAGGAGGGGCGGCTGCCCTGGGCACTGACGTGGGGGGCACCACAAGGAGATTGGGGGGGAGAGAATTAGTGTTGGGAGGGGGAATTTGGGGGGCAGCAGGAGGTAAGAATTGTTCTAGGAGGGGAAATTTGGGGGGGGGGGGGGGGTGCTAGGAGTAGTGATTTGGGGGATTTGTGTTGGGAGGGGGGATGGGGGAAGAGGATTTGTGCTAGGAGGGGGGGATCTGGGGGGTTGTGCTAGAAAAGGTAGAGGTAGTGGATAGAGGGGGGAAGGGATTTGTGCTAGGAGGGGGATTTCATCAGGGGCATGGAGTTATAACGGGATGAGGGAGGTCCAAGCAGGTTAATGCTCAATATCTTTTTTTTTTGAGGGGGGGGGGGGGTTGCTGACACACAATGCACATACACCTGGGGGGGGGGCAATTTGGCACATTCGCCCTGGGCTCTGGATGACCTTTTCCCAGGACCGATTAGTTGTTATGGCCAGGTGACTGCATCCTAGCAACCGATGACACAGTTGTATAGCATCTTTTGTTGCTAGGAGGATGGCAGCTGGGTCTGTGTGTCATTGGCTCCTGTGGCAGTATCCTAGCAACCCAGAGGGAGTAATGAAGCAGAGATGTTCCCAGTTTTGAATGTTTCCAGGAGGCAGCAAGAACAGCCACCTCGGGGGGCAGCAAGAAGAGCCACCTCGGGGGGCAGCAAGAAGAGCCACCTCAGGGGGCAGCAAGAACAGCCACCTCGGGGGGGGGGGGGGGGCAGCAAGAACAGCCACCTCAGGGGGCAGCAAGAACAGCCACCTCAGGGGGCAGCAAGAACAGCCACCTCAGAGGGCAGCAAGAACAGCTAACTTGGGGGGCAGCAAGAACAGCCAACTCGGGGGGCAGCAAGAACAGTCAACTCGGGGGGCAGCAAGAACAGCCACCTCGGGGGGCAGCAAGAAGAGCCACCTCAGGGGGCAGCAAGAACAGCCACCTCGGGGGGGGGGGGGGCAGCAAGAACATGCACCTCAGGGGACAGCAAGAACAGCCAACTTGGGGGGCAGCAAGAACAGCCAACTCGGGGGGCAGCAAGAACAGCCACCTCAGAGGGCAGCAAGAACAGCTAACTTGGGGGGCAGCAAGAACAGCCAACTCGGGGGGCAGCAAGAACAGCCAACTCGGGGGGCAGCAAGAACAGCCACCTCAGAGGCCAGTCTGAATATTTATCATGCCCTTGCCAGTCCCTGAAGGGTGTCCAGAATGTGGCTGGGGAGGTGATAAATAGTCTGAGACACTGGAGAGATTGTTCTTTCCTTGTCAGAAAGGGTTCTGAAACCTCTGGCACTGTTGGCCCCCCGAGGCCCCCTGAGGCCCCCCGAGGCCCCCTGAGGCAGTCTATGGACTATGTAGCTGATTTTTAAGGTCTTTGGTGTGGCAGAGCTGGGAGCCTGAAGGGATGTTTTTGAGGAGCTGGTGGTGGGACTCTACCATAAGAGATCTGGCCTGGAGATGGGTTGTCTCCATCACTGTATCATGTCCCGAAGGATCTTGGAGGAGGCAGCTGGGCTGTGAACTTGTGAATGCTGATCCTGAATTGTGTCCCCTGCTGGCTGTGTGCTTTGGAATGTAAGTGCCAGAGGTAGCCCCATTGTTGGTGTCATAGGGAGGATTGTGCCCCATCGTTGGTATCGTTGGGAAGAATCATGCCCCATTGTTGGTGTCATAGGGAGAATTGCGCCCCATCGTTGGTGTCATTGGGAAGAATCATGCCCCATTGTTGGTGTGATTGGAAGGAATTGTGTTCCATTGTTGGTGTCATTAGAAAGAATCATGCTCCATTGTTGGTGTCCTTGGGAGGAATTGTGCCCCTTCATAAGTGTCCTTAGGTAGATTCATGCCCCATCATTGGTGGTATTGGAAGGAATTGTGTCCCATTATTGTTGTCACTGGAAATAATCACGTCCCATTGTTGGTGTCATTGTGAAGAATTGTGCCCCATCATTTGTGTCATTGGGCTCCATTGTTGGTGTCATTCAGAGGAACAGTGGCCCATCGTTGGTGTCATTGGGAGGAATTGTGCGTCGTCGTGGGTGTCATTGGGAGGAATTGTGCTCCATTGTTGGTGTCATTGGGCTCCATTGTTAGTGTCATTGGGATAATCATGCTCCATCATTGGTGTGATTGGAGGGAATTGTGTTCCATCTTTGGTGTCTTTGGGAGGAATTGTGCCCCTTCGTAGATGTCCTTAGGTAGATTCATGTCCCATCATTGGTGGCATTGGGAGGAATTGTGCCCCATTATTGGTGTCACTGGAAATAATCACGTCCCATTGTTGGAGTCATTGTGAAGAATTGTACCCCTCTGGGAGGAATCACCAGGACAAGTGGAGGGGGTGAATCAGCCAAATGGGGACACGGACAGCAATAAAAACTTGAGGAAGTGTCTAGCCCCTCCCCATGCAAAACCAAAAAAAATGTTTCTGCCCAGAGATACATCATAGGAAGATATCTTCACTGCGCACATACTTCATTACACATAAAGTAAGGGCTTCACGTCAGTGGGAACGCGGGGGAACGCGGGGGAACGCGGGGGAACGCGGGGGAACGTGGGGGAACGCGGGGGAACGCGGGGGAACGTAAGGGAACGCGGGGGAACACGGGGGAACGTGGGGGAACGCGGGGGAATGCGGGGGAACGTGGGGGAACGCGGGGGAACGCGGGGGAACGTGGGGGAACGCGGGGGAATGTGGGGCACCTCCAGCACTGATTGTATGTAATGGCAAGGAGTGCTGGGGTGTGCTGGAGGGTCTATTGATGATGGCTGCTGGGAGATCTGTTGTTGCTGCTGGGGGGTCTAATGTTGCTGGGCTGGATCTTTTATTGCTGGGGATGGTTTTTAGTTGTAAGTGGTCCAATGTTGCTGTGTGAGGGGTCTATTGTTGTGCAGGGGATCTATTGTTCCTGTGGTGGGGTCTATAGTTGCTGGAGTGGGGTCTTTTGTTCATGCAGGAAAACTATTGTTTCTGGAGTGGGAAACTATTGTTTCTATTTTTGCTGGGGGGGGGGGTAAATGTTGTTGCTGGGGTGGGGTCCATTGTTGCTGGTAATCTATTGTTCTGTGGTGGGGTCTATTGTTCCTGCAGTGATACTATTGTTTCTGGAGTGTTGTCTATTTTTGCTGGGGGGGGAACTATTGCGACTGTGTTGGGGTCCACTGTTGCTGGTAATCTGTTGTAGTGTGGGGGATCTATTGTTCCTGCCTGCAGGGGATCTATTTTATTGCTTTTCTTGTTATCCATACAAATTATTTAGCACCACAAAATGATACTCGGTTCTGTATTGTCTAAAAGGGGCGGGACTGGGAGGTGGGTAGGGGGCGGAACCAATGGACGGTGGTCAGAGGGGGGATGGGGGGACTCAGAAGGGGGACGTTATAGACCCGCTGTGCCATATTTTCATTAGCAGATTTTCTCTTTACCAGCTACATTCTCTATCCAGAGGGAGGCGGGTGATGAAGATATTATTATTATTCTCCGATCCGGGCGATTATGGCGTCTTGTAGCGGGATCTCGTGTACGGAACTTGCTGGATCAGTTTCCAAAGAGATTTTGGCTCCACCCATTAATTATCTAGCCATGCCTGGATCTATTGCATCCCAGCTGCACCCATGTCCACCCACAGGCCAGCCTTTAAGTATATCGGGCAATCCGGGGCGCGTGCTTCATTCCTGATCCATCCATGACAATTTGTAGATCCTGCAGACAGGAACTATGAACGCTTCTATGTATCTTTATATCATGTTACGTGAAATTCTTGTCTATTCTATTCTATTCTATTATATTGTTACGTGATATTCTATTCTATTCTATTATATTGTTACGTGATATTCTTGTCTATTCTATTCTATTCTATGATATTCTATTCTATTCTATTCTATTATATTGTTACGTGAAATTCTTGTCTATTCTATTCTATTCTATTATATTGTTACCTGATATTCTTGTCTATTCTATTCTATTATATTATACTGTTACGTGATATTCTTGTCTATTTCTATTCTATTCTATTATATTGTTACCTGATATTCTTGTCTATTTCTATTCTATTCTATGATATTCTATTCTATTCTATTGCATTTCAATCCACAGAAATGACCGGCGTCCAGGTTTCCTGAGGAAAAGCCGGACCTGGAGGTTTCCTGAGGACGCGGCTCATTATCTCTCTCTGCCCGGATGGAGATGTCATGGTTTTGTGTATCTAGTAATTGCCTCCCATTGTCTGTTATTTCACAACGCATTTCAATTGTTAACCCTTCGCCCAAATCCTGCTCCGGATTCCTCCACTCATTGCTTATTACAATATTGATGCAAATGTCAGACTTGGCCGGCTCTGGAGAACATAAGATGAAGGTTTATGCGGACATTTCCGGTACAGAATGAGATGACATCCAATGTAACAGTGTGGAACCTTACATCACTCAAATGTGAATGGATCACCGTGATCCGAAGGGCCGCTTCACACTCCATGCGATAGGGACGCTTCACACTCCATGCGATAGGGCCGCTTCACTCTCCATGCATTAGGGCCGCTTCACTCTCCATGCGTTAGGGCCGCTTCACACTCCATGCGATAGGGCCGCTTCACACTCCATGCGATAGGGCCGCTTCACTCTCCATGCGTTAGGGCCGCTTCACACTCCATGCGTTAGGGCCGCTTCTCTCTCCATGCGTTAGGGCCGCTTCACACTCCATGCGTTAGGGCCGCTTCACTCTCCATGCGTTAGGGCCGCTTCACACTCCATGCGTTAGGGCCGCTTCACACTCCATGCGTTAGGGCCGCTTCACACTCCATGCGTTAGGGCCGCTTCACACTCCATGCGTTAGGGCCGCTTCACACTCTATGCGTTAGGGCCGCTTCACACTCCATGCGTTAGGACCGCTTCACACTCCATGCGTTAGGGCCGCTTCACACTCCATGCGTTAGGGCCGCTTCTCTCTCCATGAGTTAGGGCCGCTTCTCTCTCCATGCGTTAGGGCCGCTTCACACTCCATGCGTTAGGGCCGCTTTACACTCCATGCGTTAGGGCCGCTTCACACTCCATGCGTTAGGGCCGCTTCACACTCCATGCGTTAGGCCCGCTTCACACTCCATGCGTTAGGGCCGCTTCACACTCTATGTGTTAGGGCCGCTTCACACTCCATGCGTTAGGACCGCTTCACACTCCATGCGTTAGGGCCGCTTCTCTCTCCATGCGTTAGGGCCGCTTCACACTCCATGCGTTAGGGCCGCTTCACACTCCATGCGTTAGGGCCGCTTCTCTCTCCATGCGTTAGGGCCGCTTCACACTCCATGAGTTAGGGCCGCTTCACACTCCATGCGTTAGGGCCACTTCACTCTCCATGCGATAGGGCCGCTTCACACTCCATGCGTTAGGGCCGCTTTACACTCCATGCGTTTCAGGTGCTTCTTTTTCTGCATCCAAAACACAGAAAGTCGGTGATATGTTGATGTCGTAGTTCACATCAGCGCTTGCAGTTCCGGTGCGTTCCGGTTCCAGAAATAAAAGTAGAACCGGCTGCATTTTTCCTGCACAGAACTATACTGGAAAGTGGTACAACGCACCAAAAACGCACCAAAAACGCACCAAAAACGTGCTGGAACGCACATGTCCCTATTTAAATAAAAGAAAAGGAGACGGAACAAATGAACTGGATACATAAAAAACGCACCGGAAGGCGTCAAAAAGGCGCACGCAGAAACGTATCCGGAACACATCTGGACTTTGTTTCTATAGTGAGAACCGGCCCTAGAAGTTCAGAAACCCCCATAATTGCCAACCTCCCCTCTATGAGTTTCCATGGAAACGACTTATTTGTACATAATTGTATTCTAATGAATTGCTCTTTCATATTTGGCCATTACCTTCTTCTTACCGGATTGGTTGGTTCTGAAGAAGCTTTATGAGAACCGTGTTCGGGAGGATCCATGATCTCTGTGTCATGTCATGTTTGTATGTTGTATGAACTAAACTTGCATTGTATGTAACACTTGACAGGTGTTCAGGATCCAAGGTTTGGCAATTATGGGGGTTTATGAACCTTTAGGATCATGGTTATCCGTTCACATTTTACCCCCCATAGTACTGCGCTACAGTCGCAAGACGGCCAAAACGTGGCTCTCACGTTCTAAGAAGGTGTCCGTACCAACCTGACCTTGGCTTGGTATCCAGAGATCCCCGAATTTTCCACTTAATAAATGATTGAACAGCACTGACCGGCATATTAAAAACTTTGGATATCTATTTATACCCTTTTCCATCTTTATAAAGTTCTATTACCTTGTTACGCAGGTCTTTTGACAGTTCTTTTCTGCTCCCCATGGCTCAGTATCTAGCCTGCTCAGTGCATCCATGTGAGAGCGAACAAACTCCCTGACCATTTATACACTGACACTGATTGCAATGTAAGAAGCCACAGATGTGGGAAATGAACCCATTAACTGCCATTGTATCCTGTGTGTGTCACCATGTACCAAGGCCGAACATTCCAGGGGGCGGAGACTTTTGATCCAGGGGGTGGAGACTTCTGATCCGAAATTGGGGGGATTTCTGTTCTCATTAGGGTTTAAAAAGGAGCCAAACAATGATGTGATAATAAATGGCGTCCTGTCATCACCATCCTTCAATAAAACACAGTTTCTTGGCAGATCAGCCAGATTTTCACTATCAATGCCACAATTTCACCATTTCTGCCAGAGGAGGGAGACTTTGGAGCACAACTGTATAGTTTGGTATGAAGTTGTGGTTTGGAGAAGAGGTGCCCTAAAATGGACATTTTCGGTGAGATTCTCAGCTGAGAGTCAGGCCTGTTGTCTCTCTGGACAGAGGTGGTCCTGGCAAAGTCCATCTGGCAGAACATTTCATAACTGGCTCCAGGCTGATTAATGGATGACAGATTCTGAGGTTTAACCGGATATTTGGTGGTGGACACTAAGCAGACCAGACAGTTCCAATGTTTAGTCCGGCTGGCCGATTCCATGAAAGCGAGTGAATGTGTAACGGAGAACCAAGAGAACTGACTGTCACTGCGCGTTCCAGGAGATGCGGTGCTATTGACTTTGATTAACGGTCAGAGTACTTGTTTGATGGACCTGCAGATTGTTCAGGAAATTCAAGGTGTACGCCACTGTTACATAGTCAATACGTTTGGGGAAAACCACAAGTCCATCCACAGGTCCATCCACAGGTCCAATCACAGGTCCATCCACAGGTCCAACCACAAGGCCAACCACAGGTCCATCCACAGGTCCATCCACAGGTCCAATCACAGGTCCAATCACAGGTCCATCCACAGGTCCAACCACAAGGCCAACCACAAGGCCAACCACAGGTCCATCCACAGGTCCATCCACAGGTCCATCCACAGGTCCAATCACAGGTCCAATCACAGGTCCATCCACAGGTCCAACCACAAGGCCAACCACAGGTCCATCCACAGGTCTGCCCACAGGTCCATCCACAGGTCCAATCACAGGTCCATCCACAGGTCCAATCAAAGGTCCATCCACAGGTCCGCCCACAGGTCCAATCACAGGTCCATCCACAGGTCCAACCACAAGGCCAACCACAGGTCCATCCACAGGTCCATCCACAGGTCCAATCACAGGTCCATCCACAGGTCCAATCAAAGGTCCATCCACAGGTCCATCCACAAGTCCAATCACAGGTCCATCCACAAGTCCAATCACAGGTCCAACCACAAGTCCAATCACAGGTCCATCCACAGGTCCATCCACAAGTCCAATCACAGGTCCATCCACAAGTCCAATCACAGGTCCATCCACAAGTCCACTCACAGGTCCATCCACAAGTCCAATCACAGGTCCATCCACAAGTCCATCCACAGGTCCATCCACAAGTCCATCCACAGGTCCATCCACAGGTCCATCCACAGGTCCAATCACAGGTCTAATCACAGGTCCATCCACAGGTCCAGTCACAGATCCATCCACAGGTCCAACCACAGGTCCAATCACAGGTCCATCCACAGGTCCACCCACAGGTCCATCCACAGGTCCAACCACAGGTCCAACCACAGGCCCATCCACAGGTCCAATCACAGGTCCATACACAGGTCCGCCCACAGGTCCATCCACAGGTCCAACCAAAGGTCCATCCACAGGTCCAACCACAAGTCCAACCACAGGTCAATCCACAGGTCCATCCAGTCCAGCATGTGCGATTTAGTGTCCTCTAAGCATATACTCACCCCTGTACGTTGTGCTCAACAAAGAAACCACCTAGCAGTGCTTTTAAGTTGTCTAAGTTCCCGGCTCATACCACAACCTGGGGAAGTGAAGCCCTCATTTTTGCTGCTCTAACCATAAAGAACCTCCTATGCAGTTTCAGATAAAACCTCTTTTGCTCCAACTTCTAATTCTGGCTGTATGTCCTCACTGGGGACCTAAGACTGAGCAAGTAGTTACCCCCCTTGTAGTCATCATTGATTAATTTGTAGATGGCAATCATGACTCCTCCTAATCGTCTTTTCTTTACGGTGAATAAATGCAATTTGATCGATCGTTCCTCGCAGCTGAGGTCCTCCAGCCCCCTGATTAATTTTGTTACCCATTTCTGAACTTTTTCCAATTTAAGGACCACCTTCTTGTAGATTGGTGACCAGAGCTACTCTGTATACTCAAGCTGAGGCCAAACCATTGCGCTTCATAAAAGGGCAAAAGTACTGCTTTATCCTGTAGATCACGGATGTCAAACTGGTGGCCCTCCAGCTGTTGCCAAACTACAAGTCCCATGAGGCATTGCAAGATTGACAGTTCTAAGAATGACTCCCAAAGGCAGAGGCATGATGGAACTTGTAGTTTCGCAAAGGCTGGAGGGCCTCCAGTTTGACACCCCTACTGTAGATCTATTCTATTTTAATGCATGAGAGTATTCTGTTTGCTTCATTAGCAGTGACCTGGCCTTGCATGTTACTTCTCAGTCTGTGGTCTACAAGGACCCCAATTCTTTCTTCATCACCAATTCCCCAGTGTTATAAGGTCTCCTAGTCACCATATGACCCACCATGATGCCACTTCCTGAAGTGATCCAATGATGTAGTCTAGGCTCTCTGCCAGCTGGTCTTGGTGTTACCTCTCATTGTGATGCTACCATGCCCCCCCGCTGGAATCTTAAGGACCAGTGAAGATCCTGACAATGGACACCCAATGGAAGTGATAATGTCATTAGGTTACAATGTGGGCACCCAAAAAAATGACCCTCTCACCATGCCGTCAAAAAGAGGGAAAACTCCCAACCTATCACATGTTCATGGATTTAGGTATATATTTGGCCATTATATTTTTTTTTCTGCAGAAATGATATGGGAAGTATTTTTGGGGTTATTCCCTGGCCAGTCTTCAGCTTTGAAGTTTATCTGGGTGCCTCAGATTACAGGACCACTTGCCCCGAAGAAGCACAACTGCTCCCATAAGAAATAGTCATAGGTAGAGCCAACCTACCTTACAGTTGTTATTAAGATAGAATACACTAAGATAGAATGCGCTATCTACAGGTCCTGGGTTTAGTAACACTTCCCATGAAGTAGACTCATCTACCCATCAATCTCTTAGACCTTAACCTTCCCGTGAAGTAGAATTATCCACCTATCAATTTCTTGGACCTTAACCTTCCAATGAAGTAGACTTATCCACCTATCAATTTCTTGGACCTTAACCTTCCCATGAAGTAGACTCATCTACCCATCAATCACTTAGACCTTAACCTTCCCGTGAAGTAGACTCATCCACCTATCAATCTCTTGGACCTTAACCTTCCCATGAAGTAGACTTGTCCACCTATCAATCATTTGGACTTTAACCTTCCCATGAAGTAGACTCATCTACCCATCAATCACTTAGACCTTAACCTTCCCATGAAGTAGACTCATCCACCTATCAATTTCTTGGACCTTAACCTTCCCATGAAGTAGACTTATCCACTTATCAATTTCTTGGACCTTAACCTTCCCATGAAGTAGACTCAACCACCCATCAATCACTTAGACCTTAACCTTCCCGTGAAGTAAACTCATCCACCTATCAATCTCTTGGACCTTAACCTTCCCATGAAGTAGACTTGTCCACCTATCAATCATTTGGACCTTAACCTTCCCATGAAGTAGACTCATCCACCTATCAATTTCTTGGACCTTAACCTTCCCATGAAGTAGACTTGTCCACCTATCAATCATTTGGACCTTAACCTTCCCATGAAGTAGACTCATCCATCTATCAATTTCTTGGACCTTAACCTTCCCATGGAGTAGACTCATCCACCTATCAATCATTTGGACCTTAACCTTCCTATGAAGTAGACTCATCCACCTATCAATCTCTTGGACCTTAACCTTCCCATGAAGTAGACTTGTCCACCTATCAATCATTTGGACCTTAACCTTCCCATGAAGTAGACTCATCCACCTATCAATCTCTTGGACCTTAACCTTCCCATGAAGTTGACTCGTCCACCTATCAATCATTTGGACCTTAACCTTCCCATGAAGTAGACTCATCCACCTATCAATCTCTTGGACCTTAACCTTCCCATGAAGTTGACTCATCCACCTATCAATCACTTGGACCTTAACTTTCCCAAGAAGTAGACTCATCCACCTAACAATAATTTGGACCTTACCCTTCCCGTGAAGTAGACTCATCTACCTATAAATCACGTGGACCTGACACCTTCACCACCTCTCACTTGTGATTACAGATTCACATGGAAGGGAGATGATGCAATGGTCTTCTCCAGTTCCGCCAGCCACATACAGACTGCTGATGACTTGCACAGATCCTGATGGACAATGGCTGGTGAGTCAGGGGATGAAGGGGAGGCCGTCCACCAACCTTCACATTGTTCCTGGAGCTCTCCCGGATGTCAGTTGACAGTTGGAGAATGAAGTGACACAGATAAAAGCACCACCATTAACCTGAACAAAGGAAAAGCGGATTGTATTTCACATATAAAAGGGGGGGGGGGGTGAGTCAATGAAGAGGAGGCCATGGGGCATGTTTCTCTTCATGTTATTTACAATATCTGCCTCCACACGCTTTACAGTCCGGAGGAAGACTAATAGCTTTATCATCTCCAGCAATCCGCCTGCAGCACATGGGATCCGAGACATATAGAGACTGGAGGAAATCAGTACAAACCAGGAGAAGTGCTGACTCACCCCCAGGATACTGACTGCACTCCAAAGAGGAATGCTTTATAATACGGACTGAACAGATGTTCTGCTGAAAAGGAAAAAATCCCTTATAGTGGTTATGATGGCCAATATCCCCTCCATTAAATGTTGGTGCATCCTGTCTGTGGTCCCAGCGATGGTCCTAGCGATGGTCCCAGCGATGGTCCTGGTGCATTATGGGCCAATTCATAGTTGTCATACGAGGCCAGAAATCCCATTCATTGCTGAGTGGCCACTTCACCCCTATGTACTGCTTTCCTTTTATTTCACACGTAACTCCAGCCAGGGCCACCTTCCCCCACCTAAAGTTACCCCACACCACCTTCCCCCACCTAAAGTTACCCCACACCACCTTCCCCCACCTAAAGTTACCCCACGCCACCTTCCCCCACCGAAGGTTACCCCACGCCACCTTCCCCCACCTAAAGTTACCCCACGCCACCTTCTCCCACCTAAAGTTACCCCACGCCACCTTCCCCCACCTAAGGTTACCCCACGCCACCTTCTCCTACCTAAAGTTACCCCACGCCACCTTCTCCTACCTAAAGTTACCCCACGCCACCTTCCCCCACCTAAGGTTACCCCACGCCACCTTCCCCCACCTAAGGTTACCCCACGCCACCTTCCCCCACCTAAAGTTACCCCACGCCACCTTCCCCCACCTAAAGTTACCCCACGCCACCTTCCCCCACCTAAAGTTACCCCACGCCACCTTCCCCCACCTAAAGTTACCCCACGCCACCTTCTCCCACCTAAGGTTACCCCACGCCACCTTCCCCCACCTAAGGTTACCCCACGCCACCTTCTCCCACCTAAAGCTACCCCACGCCACCTTCTCCCACCTAAAGTTACCCCACGCCACCTTCCCCCACCTAAGGTTACCCCACGCCACCTTCCCCCACCTAAGGTTTTCCCCACGCCACCTTCCCCCACCTAAGGTTACCCCACGCCACCTTCCCCCACCTAAGGTTACCCCACGCCACCTTCCCCCACCTAAGGTTACCCCACGCCACCTTCCCCCACCTAAAGTTACCCCACGCCACCTTCCCCCACCTAAAGTTACCCCACGCCACCTTCTCCCACCTAAGGTTACCCCACGCCACCTTCCCCCACCTAAGGTTACCCCACGCCACCTTCCCCCACCTAAGGTTACCCCACGCCACCTTCCCCCACCTAAGGTTACCCCACGCCACCTTCCCCCACCTAAGGTTACCCCACGCCACCTTCCCCCACCTAAGGTTTTCCCACGCCACCTTCTCCCAGCTAAGGTTACCCCACGCCACCTTCCCCCACCTAAAGCTCCCCCACGCCACCTTCTCCCACCCAAGGTTACCCCACGCCACCTTCTCCCACCTAAGGTTACCCCACGCCACCTTCCCCCACCTAAGGTTACCCCACGCCACCTTCCCCCACCTAAGGTTACCCCACGCCACCTTCCCCCACCTAAGGTTACCCCACGCCACCTTCCCCCACCTAAAGTTACCCCACGCCACCTTCCCCCACCTAAGGTTACCCCACGCCACCTTCCCCCACCTAAGGTTACCCCACGCCACCTTCCCCCACCTAAAGTTACCCCACGCCACCTTCCCCCACCTAAGGTTACCCCACGCCACCTTCCCCCACCTAAAGTTACCCCACGCAACCTTCCCCCACCTAAGGTTACCCCACGCCACCTTCCCCCACCTAAAGTTACCCCACGCCACCTTCCCCCACCGAAGGTTACCCCACGCCACCTTCCCCCACCTAAAGTTACCCCACGCCACCTTCTCCCACCTAAAGTTACCCCACGCCACCTTCCCCCACCTAAGGTTACCCCACGCCACCTTCTCCTACCTAAAGTTACCCCACGCCACCTTCTCCTACCTAAAGTTACCCCACGCCACCTTCCCCCACCTAAGGTTACCCCACGCCACCTTCCCCCACCTAAGGTTACCCCACGCCACCTTCCCCCACCTAAAGTTACCCCACGCCACCTTCCCCCACCTAAAGTTACCCCACGCCACCTTCTCCCACCTAAGGTTACCCCACGCCACCTTCCCCCACCTAAGGTTACCCCACGCCACCTTCTCCCACCTAAAGCTACCCCACGCCACCTTCTCCCACCTAAAGTTACCCCACGCCACCTTCCCCCACCTAAGGTTACCCCACGCCACCTTCCCCCACCTAAGGTTTTCCCCACGCCACCTTCCCCCACCTAAGGTTACCCCACGCCACCTTCCCCCACCTAAGGTTACCCCACGCCACCTTCCCCCACCTAAGGTTACCCCACGCCACCTTCCCCCACCTAAGGTTTTCCCACGCCACCTTCTCCCAGCTAAGGTTACCCCACGCCACCTTCCCCCACCTAAAGCTCCCCCACGCCACCTTCTCCCACCCAAGGTTACCCCACGCCACCTTCCCCCACCTAAGGTTTTCCCCACGCCACCTTCCCCCACCTAAGGTTACCTCACGCCACCTTCCCCCACCTAAGGTTACCCCACGCCACCTTCCCCCACCTAAGGTTACCCCACGCCACCTTCCCCCACCTAAAGTTACCCCACGCCACCTTCCCCCACCTAAGGTTACCCCACGCCACCTTCCCCCACCTAAGGTTACCCCACGCCACCTTCCCCCACCTAAAGTTACCCCACGCCACCTTCCCCCACCTAAGGTTACCCCACGCCACCTTCCCCCACCTAAAGTTACCCCACGCAACCTTCCCCCACCTAAGGTTACCCCACGCCACCTTCCCCCACCTAAAGTTACCCCACGCCACCTTCCCCCACCTAAGGTTACCCCACGCCACCTTCTCCCACCTAAGGTTACCCCACGCCACCTTCTCCCCCCTAAAGTTACCCCACGCCACCTTCCCCCACCTAAGGTTACCCCACGCCACCTTCCCCCACCTATGGTTACCCCACGCCACCTTCTCCCACCTAAGTTTACCCCACGCCACCTTCCCCCACCTAAAGTTACCCCACGCCACCTTCCCCCACCTAAGGTTACCCCACGCCACTTTCCCCCACCTACGGTTACCCCACGCCACCTTCCCCCACCAAAGGTTACCCCAGGCCACCTTCTCCCACCTAAGGTTACCCCACGCCACCTTCCCCCACCTAAGGTTACCCCACGCCACTTTCCCCCACCTACGGTTACCCCACGCCACCTTCCCCCACCTAAGGTTACCCCACGCCACCTTCTCCCACCTAAGGTTACCCCACGCCACCTTCTCCCACCTAAAGTAACCCCACGCCACCTTCCCCCACCAAAGGTTACCCCACGCCACCTTCTCCCACCTAAGGTTACCCCACGCCACCTTCCCCCACCTAAGGTTACCCCACGCCACCTTCCCCCACCTAAAGTAACCCCACGCCACCTTCTCCCACCTAAGGTTACCCTACGCCCAGGGGCGGACTGACCATTTGGAAACTCGAGCACTGCCCGAAGGCCCGGGGTCAGTAGGGGCCCCATGAGATGCCCCTGGTACCTTTTTCATAGGCTTTTTTGAGTTTGGGCAAGGACACAGGGGCCCCATGATCCCCTATTGCCCGGGGGCCCCATGAGTTGTCAGTCCACCCCTGCCCACGCCACCTCCCACTATGGTTACCCCGCGCAACCTTCCCCCACCTAAGATTAATCCACGCCACCTTCCCCCACCTAAGGTTACCCCACGCCACCTTCCCCCACCTAAGGTTACCCCACGCCACCTTCTCCCACCTAAGGTTACCCCACGCCACCTTCCCCCACCTAAGGTTACCCCACGCCACCTTCGCCCACCTAAGGTTACCCCACGCCACCTTCCCCCACCTAAGGTTACCCCACGCCACCTTCGCCCACCTAAGGTTACCCCACGCCACCTTCGCCCACCTAAGGTTACCCCACGCCACCTTCTCCCTCAGCTAATCATCTCATCATAGTTTATTTTAAAACACAATTTAAAGTCCCAAATACTGACTTAAATCCATGGTCATGTGATGCCCTCGATCCCCCTGTCCTTTATCTCCTGAGCAGCGATGGATCACTCCTGCACCAACAGGGTCATGTGACAAGGAACTCAGGTATGTGATAGAAGGCAGGGGTTCTTATCGTTGCCCAAAGTTGGTGGTAAACCTCTAAAAAGGAAAATGAACAAAGCATATCCTTCTATAGTGTGTACTTGCCTCAAACCAATGCACTTAGTGTGATTCATGGCTGCTGTCTCTATCTCTTGCTATGTGCATGAGCCACTTCTGGCAGTCTATGCCAACACTGCTAGTGAGACAGCCATGAACCCCTCCAGCACACAGAAGGTGATTGACAACCTCAGCAGTGTATGTTTTCCTATGAGACTGTGCAGGGAGTGTGTGTCCATTCTCTCCACTTAGATCTCAGATTACTCTCAGCTCTCTGATCTATGCCGTGCAGTGTGTGACATCAGATTCCTGCCCCTGCCTGCTGAAGCTCATAAATGTTGTGCAAATTCTGAACGGATGTAGAGAAGAGAAGGCTGCAGATATACAGGTACAACTTATGTCGGAGAGTTTGTTTCATCTCCGTGTATCACCGGAGGCCAGTCATTTCAGTGGGTGTAGGCACCGGGTGTGTAAGCCACCTTGGGGGTCCTCCTCCGCTGCCAGGGGTAAAGGGCAGGGGTGTATGTACCACAAGGCAAACAAGGCATTTGCCTAGGGCGGCATTTTTTAGGGGGGCATCACTGCCCCTCAGAAGAAGGGACATATGCAGTATGGGGACCAGGTGGGATCTGAAAGAGCCTGCGGGCTGCTTGATGGTGTATGCAGAGCCCAACTATCGTTCCCGGGAATGTCTGGAGCTGTAAAGGTGAGTATCTTTGTATCTGCTGCCAAGGGGGGGTGAGTCTTAGGGAGGGGCTCTCTTGGGTGGGGGGGATGATGGGGCAGGGGTGTTGGTCACTGTCAGGCTCTCTCCGTGGGGGAGGGGATCTGGTGTTGGTCGGTGTCAGGATCTCTACGCCGGGGAGGAGGGGCATTCGATATTTGTGCTTCCTAGGGCAGCACTGGTAAAGGGATGCTAAATGTATAAACTGGTGGTCCTGCTTTCTTTGGCCCTATGTGAAAAAGTAATTGCCCCCTTAAACCGAATAACTGGTTGCTGAAAAATGCTGAAAAAAACTTATGCAAAAACGCAAAGAAACGTGAAAAAATCTCTCGTTTTTATTGCAGCATTGTGCAGCTAACGCTGCTGGTGTATTCTATGGTCCCGCGTCCACGAGGCGCGATGCTGAACATGGCGGGATTTTTGTGTAATCCGCCTTTGGAGATTCCAGAGAGACAGAAATATAAATACTGTATCACCGATCACTAATCTACGCAAAACACCCGTCACATCCTGGAAACAACCCCTGAAAGTGCAAATCATCACAGAAAAACCTCAAATGGATTTCCTCGTAACATAAACCCCACAACTAAATCTAAAACAATTACAAAGTGTCAGATTCCAAAACATAAAGTCCAATCTTCAAAATATATGGATATAAAATTCCTCAAAATATAAAGTCACTGCAACAAAAAGAAGTGTCCAAAGTCCAACTTATCACCTCCATTAGTGCTGAACCCCTCCACTGGCTGTTAACCCCTCGCCTACCGGCACTTCTACCCCCTTCCTGCCTACCGGCACTTCTACCCCCTTCCTGCCTACCGGACACTTCTACCCCCTTCCTGCCTACCGGCACTTCTACCCCCTTCCTGCCTACCGGGCACTTCTACCCCCTTCCTGCCTACCGGGCACTTCTACCCCCTTCCTGCCTACTGGACACTTCTACCCCCTTCCTGCCTACCAGGCACTTCTACCCCCTTCCTGCCTACTGGACACTTCTACCCCCTTCCTGCCTACAGGGCACTTCTACCCCCTTCCTGCCTACAGGACACTTCTACCCCCTTCCTGCCTACAGGACACTTCTACCCCCTTCCTGCCTACAGGGCACTTCTACCCCCTTCCTGCCTACAGGACACTTCTACCCCCTTCCTGCCTACAGGACACTTCTACCCCCTTCCTGCCTACTGGACACTGTCACCCCCTTCCTACCTACCGGGCACTGTCCCCCCCTTCCTGCCTACTCGGCACTTCTACCCCCTTCCTGCCTACTGGACACTGTCACCCCCTTCCTACCTACCGGGCACTGTCCCCCCCTTCCTGCCTAACGGGCACTTCTACCCCCTTCCTGCCTACCGGGCACTTCTACCCCCTTCCTGCCTACAGGACACTTCTACCCCCTTCCTGCCTACCGGGCACTTCTACCCCCTTCCTGCCCACCAGGCACTTCTACCCCCTTCCTGCCTACCCGGCACTTCTACCCCCTTCCTGCCTACAGGACACTTCTACCCCCTTCCTGCCTACAGGACACTTCTACCCCCTTCCTGCCTACCGGGCACTTCTACCCCCTTCCTGCCTACCGGGCACTGTCCCCCCCTTCCTGCCTTCTCGGCACTTCTACCCCCTTCCTGCCTACTGGACACTGTCACCCCCTTCCTGCCTACTGGGCACTGTCCCCCCCTTCCTGCCTACCGGGCACTTCTACCCCCTTCCTGCCTACCGGGCACTTCTACCCCCTTCCTGCCTACAGGGCACTTCTACCCCCTTCCTGCCTACAGGACACTTCTACCCCCTTCCTGCCTACAGGGCACTTTTACCCCCTTCCTGCCTACCGGGCACTTCTACCCCCTTCCTGCCTACCGGGCACTTCTACCCCCTTCCTGCCTACCCGGCACTGTCCCCCCCTTCCTGCCTACTCGGCACTTCTACCCCCTTCCTGCCTACCGGACACTGTCACCCCCTTCCTGCCTACCGGGCACTGTCCCCCCCATTCCTGCCTACCGGGCACTTCTACCCCCTTCCTGCCTACCGGGCACTTCTACCCCCTTCCTGCCCACCGGGCACTTCTACCCCCTTCCTGCCCACCGGGCACTTCTACCCCCTTCCTGCCTACCCGGCACTTCTACCCCCTTCCTGCCTACAGGACACTTCTACCCCCTTCCTGCCTACAGGGCACTTCTACCCCCTTCCTGCCTACCGGGCACTTCTACCCCCTTCCTGCCTACAGGACACTTCTACCCCCTTCCTGCCTACCGGGCACTTCTACCCCCTTCCTGCCTACAGGGCACTTCTACCCCCTTCCTGCCTACCGGGCACTTCTACCCCCTTCCTGCCTACCAGGCACTGTCCCCCCCTTCCTGCCTACTCGGCACTTCTACCCCCTTCCTGCCTACAGGGCACTGTCACCCCCTTCCTGCCTACCTGGCACTGTCACCCCCTTCCTGCCTACCGGGCACTTCTACCCCCTTCCTGCCTACCGGGCACTGTCACCCCCTTCCTGCCTACCGGGCACTTCTACCCCCTTCCCGCCTACAGGACACTTCTACCCCCTTCCTGCCTACAGGACACTTCTACCCCCTTCCTGCCTACCGGGCACTGTCACCCCCTTCCTGCCCGCCGGACACTTCTACCCCCTTCCTGCCTACCAGGCACTTCTACCCCCTTCCTGCCTACAGGACACTTCTACCCCCTTCCTGCCTACCGGGCACTTCTACCCCCTTCCCGCCTACAGGACACTTCTACCCCCTTCCTGCCTACCGGGCACTTCTACTCCCTTCCTGCCTACAGGACACTTCTACCCCCTTCATGCCCACTGGGCACTTCTACCCCCTTCCTGCCTACAGGGCACTTCTACCCCCTTCCTGCCTACAGGGCACTTCTACCCCCTTCCTGCCTACAGGACACTTCTACCCCCTTCCTGCCTACCGGGCACTTCTACCCCCTTCCCGCCTACAGGACACTTCTACCCCCTTCATGCCCACTGGGCACTTCTACCCCCTTCCTGCCTACAGGGCACTTCTACCCCCTTCCTGCCTACAGGACACTTCTACCCCCTTCCTGCCTACCGGGCACTTCTACCCCCTTCCCGCCTACAGGACACTTCTACCCCCTTCCTGCCTACCGGGCACTTCTACCCCCTTCCTGCCTACAGGACACTTCTACCCCCTTCTTTACCAGGCCAGTTTTCAGCTTTCAGCGCTGTCGCACTTTGATTGACAATTGCGCGGTTATGCAAGATTGTACCCATATGAAATTTTTATCATTTTTTTCTCATAAATAGAGCTTTCTTTTGGTGGTATTTCCTCCCCGCTGGGGGTTTTACTTTTTGCACTATAAACAAAAAAAGAGCAAACAAATTGAAAAAAAAAAAAAAGTTTCTTTGTTTCTATTATAAAATTTTGCAAACAGGTAATTTTTCTCCTTCACTGATGTGCGTTGATGAGGCTGCACTGATGGGCACTGATAGGCAGCACTGAAGGGCACTGATAGGCAGCACTAATGAGATGGCATGGATAGGCGGCACTGATAGGTGGCACTGATGATGGGTACTGATAGACAGCACTGATAGGTGGCACTGACTGGCATCACTGCTGGGCACCGACTGGCGGCACTACTAGTTATTGACTTGCGGCACTGTTAGGCATTGACTGGCGCAACTGCTGGGCACTGACTGGTGGCAATGACTGGCAGCACTGCTGGGCTGCACTGATGGGCACTGGTGGGTGGCACTGGTGGGCACAGGTGGGTGGCACTGCTGGGCACAAGTGGGCAGAACTGGTGGGTGGCACTGCTGGGCACCGATCATCAGGGCACTGATCATCAGTGCCCGGATGATCGGTGCCAATCCCTGCTCTAACAACTGATGGTTCTCGGCAGTACTTTCCTCACGATCTGACAGCGTGAGGAAAGTGCAGCCGAGAACCGGCAATTGCATTTCCCTGTGATCAGCGTGTCATTGGACAAGGCTGATCACATGGTAAAAGGCCGCTGTGATTGGCGGAGATCGCCGGGTGCGCGCTCCCAGGGGCGCACAGGAGAGCGCGTTCTGGGAGGACGTCATATGACCAGGGGCGGACTGAGAACTCATGGGGCCCCCGGGCAATAGGAGATCATGGGGCCCCTGTGTCCTTGCCCAAACTCAAAAAAGCCTATGAAAAAGGTACCAGGGGCATCTCATGGGGACCCCTACTGACCCCGGGCCCTCGGGCAGCGCCCGAGTTTCCAAATGATCAGTCCGCCCCTGTATATGACTCCTCCCAGAACTGGCCGGCCGCAGTGTTCACTATTCTGCACTATATATTTTTGGATGAATCTGTTGGAAGGGATGATGTCATTTTCATGATTGGTTTATTAAGGTAATTCACTATTTTGGGTTTTCTTTCTTTGAGATGCTTTCTGTCCTTTAAGAGCCAGTGGAGGGGCTCAGCACTAAAGGATCTGATAAGTTGGACTTTGGACACTTCTTTTTGTTGCAGTGACTTTATTTTTTGAGGAATTTTATATCCATATATTTTGAAGATTGGACTTTATGTTTTGGAATCTGACACTTTGTAATTGTTGTAGATTTAGTAGTGGGGTTTATGGAACCAGGAAATACATTTTAGGTATTTATGAGATGATTCCAGAGAGATGTCACTTTGCAACATTTGAATAAAGTTTGTACAAAACAATCAGTAAACAGTTTGGGCCGTTTATGGCGCTGTGGCAGCGCTGTCTTCACACCGCACATCAATGGCTTCATTCTAACGCCGCTGTGGTGTGAATGGCCCTAAAACTGCAAATCGTTATTTTTCCAAAAAAAAATAATCACAATTTTCCATTCAAAATGGAAATGAAGACGGAAATCCGAAGTATTCGGTCTAATTATCGGGAGAATGATTTTCACTTTGATTGAACAATGAATGGGAAGCCGATGGTGGGGTTAATGATCTGAATGGCAGAAAACAAAGGCAGCGCATTCAGAGAACTCGATGACCTCCGGTGGTCGGCCATCTTTCACGTAGAGGTCATGGAGGGATTGGATCTGGCAGAAGCTGCTGGGGGCGCACAGTCACACCCCATGTGCTCAATTATTTACACGGCAAAGTCACCCAGTAACAACTGTTAATCATTGATGACCATGGATGAACTCACTGCCTCCGAAAATCCCAACGATCCATCTGGAGGCTCCAACATCAGAGTGACCACTGCGAGGCCGACATGCTAACAGGATTTCACTGCAACTTCGTTTTTACAGCACTGCTTCATTTACTGCGCGACTTTTATTATTATACGGCATTTATATGGCACCAACAGTGTGCGCAGCGCTGTACAAAATGAAGGCAGACAGGACAGTTACAATATAATTTGGTACAAGAGGAAACAGAGGGCCCTGATCCTGGGAGCTTACAATCTAGGAGGAGGGGCTGAGTGATACAGAAGGTAATAGCTGTGGGGGGGGAGGGGCTGATGGAGGGAATAAATGGCGGTTTGCTAGGTAGAAGCATGATAGACTTTAAAGAAAAAGGTTTTCAGGGATTGTCTAAAGGTGGATAGATTAGGAGACAGCCGGACAGATTGGGGTAGGGAGTTCCATAGGATGGGAGAAGCTTGGGAGAAGTCCTGGAGGCGAGCATGGGAGGAGGTGACATGGGAACTAGAGAGCAGGAGGTCTTGGGAGGATCGAAGAGAGCGGTTTGGTTGATATCTTGAGATAAGATTGGTGGTGTACCTGGGGGTAGAGTTGTGGATAGCTTTGTAAGTTGTTAGTATTTTGAATTTTATTCATTGGGTGAGTGGAGGTCAGTGAAGGGATTGGCAGAGAGGGGTGGAGGACACTGAGTGGAGGCCAGTGGAGGGATTGGCAGAGAAGGGTGGAGGACACTGAGTGGAGGCCAGTGGAGGGATTGGCAGAGAGGGGTGGAGGACACTGAATGGAGGTCAGTGAAGGGATTGGCAGAGAGGGGTGGAGGACACTGAGTGGAGGCCAGTGGAGGGATTGGCAGTGAGGGGTGGAGGACACTGAGTGGAGGCCAGTGGAGGGATTGGCAGAGAAGGGTGGAGGACACTGAGTGGAGGCCAGTGGAGGGATTGGCAGAGAGGGGTGGAGGACACTGAATGGAGGTCAGTGAAGGGATTGGCAGAGAGGGGTGGAGGACACTGAGTGGAGGCCAGTGGAGAGATTGGCAGTGAGGGGTGGAGGACACTGAGTGGAGGCCAGTGGAGGGATTGGCAGAGGGGGATGGAGGACACTGAGTGGAGGCCAGTGGAGGGATTGGCAGAGGTGGATGGAGGACACTGAGTGGAGGCCAGTGGAGGGATTGGCAGAGGGGGGTGGAGGACACTGAGTGGAGGCCAGTGGAGGGATTGGCAGAGAGGGGTGGAGGACACTGAGTGGAGGCCAGTGGAGGGATTGGCAGAGAGGGGTGGAGGACACTGAGTGGAGGCCAGTGGAGGGATTGGCAGAGGGGGGTGGAGGACACTGAGTGGAGGCCAGTGGAGGGATTGGCAGAGGGGGGTGGAGGACACTGAGTGGAGGCCAGTGGAGGGATTGGCGGAGAGGGGTGGAGGACACTGAGTGGAGGCCAGTGGAGGGATTGGCAGAGAGGGGTGGAGGACACTGAGTGGAGGCCAGTGGAGGGATTGGCAGAGAGGGGTGGAGGACACTGAGTGGAGGCCAGTGGAGGGATTGGCAGAGGGGGGTGGAGGACACTGAGTGGAGGCCAGTGGAGGGATTGGCAGAGAGGGGTGGAGGACACTGAGTGGAGGCCAGTGGAGGGATTGGCAGAGGGGGGTGGAGGACACTGAGTGGAGGCCAGTGGAGGGATTGGCAGAGAGGGGTGGAGGACACTGAGTGGAGGCCAGTGGAGGGATTGGCAGAGGGGGGTGGAGGACACTGAGTGGAGGCCAGTGGAGGGATTGGCAGAGGGGGGTGGAGGACACTGAGTGGAGGCCAGTGGAGGGATTGGCAGAGAGGGTTAGCAGACACTGAACGGTTGGTAAGGTGGATGACCCTGGCAGCAGTATTCATGATGGACTGGAGGGGGTGTGGCCTATGTTAAGGTCATCCAATGAGGAGGGAGTTGCAGTAGTCAAGGTGAGAGATTACCAGTCCAGGGTTCCTCATAGCACCCCGGCATGCGGGGGATGGGTTGATAGTGGTGCTACTGATCCTGACCGAGAAATCAGGGGAAGAGGCATGTGGGGGGGGGGGAGGTAATATTATGAGCTCAGTTTTGGATAGATTGAGTTGTAGGAAGTGGTGTGACATCCAGTCTGACATGTCTGTTAGTAAATCGGTGATACAGGAGGAAACTGATGGGGTGAACTGAGGAGTAGAGAGATAGATTTGTGTGTCATCAGCATAGAAATGGTATTGGAAGACATGGGAAGCTATCAGCTGACCCAAGGAAGAAGTGTAGATGGAGAATAGGAGAGGTCCAAGGACAGAACCTTAGGGGGACCCCGGCAGTAAGAGGAGGAGGAGAGGTCCAAGGACAGAACCTTAGGGGGACCCCGGCAGTAAGAGGAGGAGGAGAGGTCCAAGGACAGAACCTTGGGGGACCCCGACAGTAAGAGGAGGAGGAGAGGTCCAAGGACAGAACCTTAGGGGGACCCCGGCAGTAAGAGGAGGAGGAGAGGTCCAAGCACAGAACCTTGGGGGACCCCGACAGTAAGAGGAGGAGGAGAGGTCCAAGGACAGAACCTTAGGGGGACCCCGACAGTAAGAGGAGGAGGAGAGGTCCAAGGACAGAACCTTGGGGGACCATGACCGTAAGAGGAGGGAGGAGAGGTCAAGGACAGAACCTAGGGGGACCCCGACAGTAAGAGGAGGAGAGGTAAGGACATAACCTTAGGAAGACCATGACCGTAAGAGGAGGAGGAGAGGTCCAAGGACAGAACCTTAGGGGGACCCCGACAGTAAGAGGAGGAGGAGAGGTCCAAGGACAGAAACCTTAGGGGGACCCTGACAGTAAGAGGAGGAGAGAGGTCCAAGGACAGAACCTTAGGGGGACCCTGACAGTAAGAGGAGGAGGAGAGGTCCAAGGACAGAACCGTAGGGGGACCCCGACAGTAAGAGGAGGAGGAGAGGTCCAAGGACAGAACCTTAGGGGGACCCCGACAGTAAGAGAGGAGGAGAGGTCCAAGGACAGAACCTTAGGGGGACCCTGACAGTAAGAGGAGGAGGAGAGGTCCAAGGACAGAACCTTAGGGGGACCCTGATAGTAAGAGGAGGAGGAGAGGTCCAAGGACAGAACCGTAGGGGACCCTGACAGTAAGAGGAGGAGGAGAGGTCCAAGGACAGAACCTTAGGGGGACCCTGACAGTAAGAGGAGGAGGAGAGGTCCAAGGACAGAACCTTAGGGGGACCCCGACAGTAAGAGGAGGAGGAGAGGTCCAAGGACAGAACCTTAGGGGGGACCCCGACAGTAAGAGGAGGAGGAGAGGTCCAAGGACAGAACCTTAGGGGGACCCCGACAGTAAGAGGAGGAGGAGAGGTCCAAGAACAGAACCTTAGGGGGACCCCGACAGTAAAAGGAGGAGGAGAGGTCCAAGGACAGAACCTTAGGGGGACCATGACTGTAAGAGGAGGAAGAGAGGTCCAAGGACAGAACCTTAGGGGGACCCTGACAGTAAGAGGAGGAGGAGAGGTCCAAGGACAGAACCTTAGGGGGACCCCGACAGTAAGAGGAGGAGGAGAGGTCCAAGGACAGAACCTTAGGGGGACCCCGACAGTAAGAGAAGGAGGAGAGGTCAAAGGACAGAACCTTAGGGGGACCCCGACAGTAAGAGGAGGAGGAGAGGTCCAAGAACAGAACCTTAGGGTGACCCCGACAGTAAGAGGAGGAAGAGAGGTAAGGACAGAACCTTAGGGGACCATGACCGTAAGAGGAGGAGGAGAGGTCCAAGGACAGAACCTTAGGGGGACCCCAACAGTAAGAGGAGGAGGACAAGTCCAAGGACAGAACCTTAGGGGGACCCCGATGGTAAGAGCAGGAGGAGAGGTCCAAGGACAGAACCTTAGGGGGACCCCGACAGTAAGAGGAGGAGAGGTAAGGACAGAACCTTAGGGGGACCCCGACAGTAAGAGGAGGAGGAGAGGTAAGGACAGAACCTTAGGGGGACCATGACCGTAAGAGGAGGAGGAGAGGTCCAAGGACAGAACCTTGGGGGACCATGACCGTAAGAGGAGGAGGAGAGGTCCAAGGACAGAACCTTGGGGGACCATGACTGTAAGAGGTGGAGGAGAGGTCCAAGGACAGAACCTTGGGGGACCATGACAGTAAGAGGAGGAGGAGAGGTCCAAGGACAGACCTTAGGGGGACCCCGACAGTAAGAGGAGGAGGAGAGGTAAGGACAGAACCTTAGGGGGACCATGACCGTAAGAGGAGGAGGAGAGGTCCAAGGACAGAACCTTGGGGGACCATGACCGTAAGAGGAGGAGGAGAGGTCCAAGGACAGAACCTTGGGGGACCATGACTGTAAGAGGTGGAGGAGAGGTCCAAGGACAGAACCTTGGGGGACCATGACAGTAAGAGGAGGAGGAGAGGTCCAAGGACAGACCTTAGGGGGACCCTGACAGTAAGAGGAGGAGGAGAGGTAAGGACAGAACCTTGGGGGACCATGACCATAAGAGGAGGAGGAGAGGTCCAAAGACAGAACCTTGGGGGACCATGACTGTAAGAGGTGGAGGAGAGGTCCAAGGACAGAACCTTGGGGGACCATGACAGTAAGAGGAGGAGGAGAGGTCCAAGGACAGACCTTAGGGGGACCCCAACAGTAAGAGGAGGAGGAGAGGTAAGAACAGAACCTTAGGGGGACCATGACCGTAAGAGGAGGAGGAGAGGTCCAAGGACAGAACCTTGGGGGACCATGACCGTAAGAGGAGGAGGAGAGGTGCAAGGACAGAACCTTGGGGGACCATGACCGTAAGAGGAGGAGGAGAGGTCCAAGGACAGAACCTTGGGGGACCATGACCGTAAGAGGAGGAGGAGAGGTCCAAGGACAGAACCTTGGGGGACCATGACTGTAAGAGGTGGAGGAGAGGTCCAAGGACAGAACCTTGGGGGACCATGACATTAAGAGGAGGAGGAGAGGTCCAAGGACAGACCTTAGGGGGACCCTGACAGTAAGAGGAGGAGGAGAGGTAAGGACAGAACCTTGGGGGACCATGACCATAAGAGGAGTAGTAGAGGAGGAAGTAGAGTTGTAAGTGACACTGAAGGTGCGGTGAGATAGGTGAGATTCCAGCCAATGGAGAGTACAGTCACAGAGGCCCAGTAAATAGAGTTTTTTGAGGAGGAGGGGGTGGCGGTCAGCTGTGTCATAGGCAGCAGAGAGGTCCAAGAGTACGAGTCCGGAATAGTGACCACTGGTCACTAAAGTTTCCCGTGTTTGCTGTTCCATGCTTTCGTTGTTATATATAACATGCACACATATGTAAGGTCTCCCTTTAGCTGCAAGACATACAGTTACTGCACAGGAGACCAGATCAGTCAATCATCTGGGGGGTGTTGGGGTGTCAGGGTGTCGGGGTGTTGGGGTGTCAGGGTGTCGGGGTGTTGGGGTGTCGGGGTGTCAGGGTGTTGGGGTGTTGGGGTGTCGGGGTGTTGGGGTGTCGGGGTGTTGGGGTGTCAGGGTGTCGGAGTGTTGGGGTGTCAGGGTGTTGGGGTGTCAGGGTGTCGGGGTGTTGGGGTGTCGGGATGTTGGGGTCCAACCCCTAGTTAGCATCCTTGGTAAGCAGCTGCTTATCTAAAGTGTAAAAGTGGCCACAGACACAAGAGACCATTCTGGTCAGATCAGGTGACCCCGGGAGAGCCCCCCAGGACACACATTCTCAAGGGGGAAATCAGCAGATGAATAACCTCCTCTACAGACTATGGAGGTTCCGGTACTTTCAGTTATAGGGTGACAACGCTGGGTGACCACCATGTCATATGTTCTTCTGGTGGAATAGCCGTGGCCATGCCGCCGTTCATTGTATGAGATGTCCCACCCGTGTCATCATCAGCACATGGAGTACATGAGGCACACGCATGTAGACAAGAAGTGGCTACAAAGAGGCTGCGGAAGATGTAAAGAATAATTTTTAAAAAGTGAAAAAACATGGCACTTGTTTACAATACTTGGTGCTTTAGCAAACTAGGGCAGATTGGACACACAGGGGGCAGGCGAGACACAAGGGAGAGATACAGGGGGCAGAGGAAAGACACAGGAACTGGGGGGGGGGACACAGTTGGCAGATGGAAGATACAGGGGACTGAGGGGAGATGCAGTGGGCAGGGGGGAGATACAGGGGACTGAGGGGAGATGCAGTGGGCAGGGGGGAGACACAGGGGACTGGGGGGAGATGCAGGGGGAGACACAGGGGACTGGGGGGAGATGCAGTGGGCAGGAGGGAGATACAGAGGACTGGGGGGAGATGCAGGGGGGAGACACAGGGGACTGGGGGGGAGATGCAGGGGGAGACACAGGGGACTGGGGGGAGATGCAGTGGGCAGGGGGGAGATACAGGGGACTGGGGGGGAGACGCAGTGGGCAGGGGGGAGACACAGGGGACTGGGGGGAGATGCAGTGGGCAGGAGGGAGATACAGAGGACTGGGGGGAGATGCAGGGGGGAGACACAGGGGACTGGGGGGGAGATGCAGGGGGAGACACAGGGGACTGGGGGGAGATGCAGTGGGCAGGGGGGAGATACAGGGGACTGGGGGGGAGACGCAGTGGGCAGGGGGGAGACACAGGGGACTGGGGGGAGATGCAGTGGGCAGGAGGGAGATACAGAGGACTGGGGGGAGATGCAGGGGGTAGACACAGGGGACTGGGGGGAGATGCAGTGGGCACGGAGAAACACAGTGGGCAGGGTTGAGACACAGTGGACAGAAGGAAGGTACAGGGGGCAGGGGGGAGATAGAGTGAGCAGGGGCAGACACAACAAGCAGAGGGAAGACACAGGGGGCAGCGGGGACATGCAGGGGGAAGACACAGGGGACAGCGGTGAGATGCCGGGGGAAGACACGGGGCAGCGAGGAGATGCAGGGGGAAGACACAGGGGGCAGCGGGGAGATGCAGGGGGAAGACACAGGGGACAGCGGGGAGATGCAGGGGGAAGACACAGGGGACAGCGGGGAGATGCAGGGGGAAGACACGGGGCAGCGGGGAGATGCAGAGGGAAGACACAGGGGGCAGCGGGGAGATGCAGGGGGAAGACACGGGGCAGCGGGGAGATGCAGGGGGAAGACATAGGGGGCAGCGGGGAGATGCAGGGGGAAGACACAGGGGGCAGCGGGGAGATGCAGGGGGAAGACACGGGGCAGCGGGGAGATGCAGGGGGAAGACATAGGGGGCAGCGGGGAGATGCAGGGGGAAGACATAGGGGGCAGCGGGGAGATGCAGGGGGAAGACACAGGGGGCAGCGGGGAGATGCAGGGGGAAGACATAGGGGGCAGCGGGGAGATGCAGGGGGAAGACACGGAGCAGCGGGGAGATGCAGGGGGAAGACATAGGGGGCAACGGGGAGATGCAGGGGGAAGACACAGGGGACAGCGGGGAGATGCAGGGGGAAGACACAGGGGATAGCGGGGAGATGCAGGGGGATGACACAGGGGACAGCGGGGAGATGCAGGGGGAAGACACGGGGCAGCGGGGAGATGCAGGGGGAAGACACGGGACAGCGGGGAGATGCAGGGGGAAGACACAGGGGACAGCGGGGAGATGCAGGGGGAAGACACATGGGACAGCGGGGAGATGCAGGGGGAAGACACAGGGGGCAGCGGGGAGATGCAGGGGGAAGACACAGGGGGCAGCGGGGCGATGCAGGGGGAAGACACGGGGCAGCGGGAAGATGCAGGGGGAAGACACAGGGGGCAACGGGGAGATGCAGGGGGAAGACACGGGGCAGCGGGAAGATGCAGGGGGAAGACACAATTGGCAGGGGGAAGACACAGTGGACAGAAGGAAGGCACAGGGGGCAGGGGGAAAAAACAGGGGACGGGGAGACACATGGGGCAGAAGGCAGTGATGTATTTAGGTTTCGTGCTGCCATAGGCAACACAAAAATTGGCTCCCCTTCCCCCACGGAGAAAGACCCTGATACCGACCAACACCCCCTCTCCCCCACGAAGAGAGCCTGACATTGACCAACAACACCCCAGCCCCCCCCCCCCCCCACTTCCACCCGAGAGAGCCTTTTAGTACCACCGCCCCCCATACACTGGCAAACGCCCCCCACACTCCAGCAAGAGGTAAGACACTCACCTTCACAGCTCCGGCCATCCCCGGGAACAAGAGTTAGGCTCTGCATACATCATTAACAGCCCGCAGCCTCTCTCAGATCCCTGTGCTGTGTGTCCCTTCTTCCTTTCCTTCTTTCAGGGGACGGTACTGCCCCCTGAAAAAAGCTGCTGCCCCCCTGAAAAATGCTGCCCTAGGCAAATGCCTTGTTTGCCTTGTGGTAAATACACCCCTGGCAGAGGGAAGGCACAGGGTGTGGGGAGGGAGACACAGGGAGCAGAGGGAAGACACAAAGTGTAGCGAGGAGACACAGTGGGCATAAGGGAGACACAGGAGGTGGGGGGGAGACGCAGGGGGCGGAGGGTAGACCCAAGAGTCAGGGGAGACACAGGGGGCAATCGGGAGAGGCACGGAGGCAGAGGGACGATACAAGTGTTAGACACAGGGGGCAGGGGGTGACACAGGGGGCAGGGGGTGACACAGCGGGCAAGGGTGAGACACATGGGGCAGGGGGAGACACAGGGGGCAGGGGGTGACACAGAGGGCAAGGGTGAGACACATGGGGCAGGGGGAGACACAGGGGGAAGGGGTTGACGCAGGGTGCAGGGGTAGACACAAGGGGGAGATGCAGGGGGCATGGGGGGGGGCAGGGGGAGACACAGGGGGCAGGGGGCAGGGGGAGATGCAGGGGGCAGGGATAGACACAAGGGGGAGATGCAGGGGGCATGGGGAGATGTAGGGGGCAGGGGGAGACCCAGGGGGCAGGGGGGAAGACCCAGGTGGCAGGGGGAGACGCAGGGGGCAGGGGGGAGACCCAGGGGGCAGGGGGAGACGCAGGGGGCAGGGGGAGACCCAGGGGGCAGGGGGAGACCCAGGGGGCAGGGGGGAAGACCCAGGTGGCAGGGGGAGATGCAGGGGGCAGGGGGAGACACAGGGGGGAGACCCAGGGGGCAGGGGGAGACGCAGGGGGAGACGCAGGGGGCAGGGGGGAGACCCAGGGGGCAGGGGGAGACGCAGGTGGTAGGGGGAGACGCAGGGGGCAGGGGGAGATGCAGGAGGCAGGGGGGAGACCCAGGGGGCAGGGGGAGACGCAGGGGGCAGGGGGGAAGACCCAGGTGGCAGGGGGAGACGCAGGGGGCAGGGGGAGACCCAGGGGGCAGGGGGGAAGACCCAGGTGGCAAGGGGAGACGCAGGGGGCAAGGGGAGACGCAGGGGGCAGGGTGGAGACCCAGGGGGCAGGGGGGGAGACGCAGGGGGCAAGGGGAGACGCAAGGGGCAGGGGGAGATCCAGGGGGCAGGAGGGGAGACACAGGGGGCAGGGGGAGACGCAGGGGGCAGGAGGGGAGACACAGGGGGCAGGGGGAGACGCAGCCATCCAATATACCTGGAAGTATCAGATGATGGGGATTCTGGTGACTCCTCTACATCAGAGGGAAGTCTGGGGTCAGCAGAGACTCTGATGGTTTTTTCTCATTTTTCTCCTTCTATGACATCACCTCTTGAAGCAGATGATGACATTCATCCAGAAGTGTGACATCACCACATTAGGTGAATTCTATTCATCGCTGTTTGTGACTCAAAGCTGCCTGAAGCCACCAGAGGAGCCCGATCCTTCCGCGGAATATTTATTAGAAGGCTGATGATGGATCCTTCCACATGACATCACTTGTAATGGGGATCAGCTCCCAGCAGGACGGCGAGTGATGAATGGTCCTCTTCATACCAAAACAAACATTCGTCCTCGCAGGCACAGTACTGGAATGTTCGACCCGAAATAGGTCCAACCGCCATGCATGTGCGTTTTCTGGTTTCTTCGTTGTATATTCGTCACTGTAGAGTCTGCAGGTTCAGGAGCCCCGAACTTTGTGTCCACAGATAATGGACGTTCCTGAACCCTCAGACTTCCATCAATGAACCTGAACTCCGGGCCGACATAAAATGTACAAATTATTCATCTTTATATTCATAAATAAAGCGATATTAAACCCCAAAAATGCAACATATCGCAGCTTACGAATCCTGAGATGCGGTTGCTGCATTCGTTTTCCTTTATTAGGCTTTTTCCTTTTATTTTCGGCCTTACGATCCGGCCAGTAACACACCTCCTGTATTAAAGCGCCCCCACACTGGATGGAGGACCAATGGAAACACCTATGGACAGCAGCATCATCAGTCTGGGGGGGGAAAGAGAGTTAGATGGACTAGCAGATTTAGATACACTAACAAATTGAAACCGAACTCCGGCTGACACTTTATCATCAGTTACTGGAACAGCTTTTTTTTCCTTTGGGGATAAAGGTTTTATATAAATTATTAAAAACTGATCGCTGTAAGCACCTCGGTCAGTGCTGCATGGTTTCTCCCAACCTTCCAACTGCCATTTTTGCTGGACAGCTTGGTCTGTTAAAGGAAGCTGGAAATGAACAGACTTACCAGCGGCCAGCGCGGTACGCTGCAATATATAACATTTCTATTTTGGGGTTTTATATTGCTTAGAGGTCTATTTATGGAAAAAGAAAAAACCCAGAAAATCTGCAGAGACATTCGTTCGTGCGAATCGGGCAAAATGAATGTTCTAAGGTTACTTTCTCTTCTGTTGCTTTATTAGGGAAAGGAGGTGAATGCTGCATTGTGGCCACTAGATGGGGGTGAGGAGCATAGAAAATAGATCTCCTGAAGAAAAGATACAATGTAACAATTCTGGAGAACACTAGAGGGAATAGGATATACATTTAACCCCTTCAAGTCTGGACACTCCCCCCCCTTCAAGTCCGGACACTCCCCCTCCTTCCAGTCCGGACACTTTCCCCCCCTTCCAGTCCGGACACTTTCCCCCCCCTTCCAGTCCGGACACTTTCCCCCCCCTTCCAGCCTGGACACTTTCCCCCCTTCGTCCGGACACTTTCCCCCCTTCCAGTCCGGACACTTCCCCCCCTTCCAGTCCGGACACTTCCCCCCCTTCCTGTCCAGACACTTTCACCCCTTCCAATCCAGACACTTTCCCCCCCTTCCAGTCCGGACACTTTCCCCCCTTCCAATCCAGACACTTTCCCCCCCTTCCAGTCCGGACACTTTCACCCCCTTCCAGTCCGGACACTTTCCCCCCCTTCCAGTCCGGACACTTTCACCCCCTTCCAGTCCGGACACTTTCCCCCCCTTCCAGTCCGGACACTTTCCCCCCCTTCCAGTCCGGACACTTTCACCCCCTTCCAGTCCAGACACTTTCCCCCCCTTCCAGTCCGGACACTTTCCCCACCTTACAGTCCGGACACTTTCCCCCCTTCCAATCCAGACACTTTCCCCCCCTTCCAGTCCGGACACTTTCACCCCCTTCCAGTCCGGACACTTTCCCCCCCTTCCAGTCCGGACACTTTCACCCCCTTCCAGTCCGGACACTTTCCCCCCCTTCCAGTCCGGACACTTTCCCCCCCTTCCAGTCCGGACACTTTTACCCCCTTCCAGTCCGCACACTTTCCCCCCCTTCCAGTCCGGACACTTTCCCCCCCTTCCAGTCCGGACACTTTCCCCCCCTTCCAGTTCGGACACTTTCCCCCCCTTCCAGTCCGGACACATTTACCCCCTTCCAGTCCGGACACTTCCCCCCCCCCTTCCAGTCCAAACACTTTTACCCCCTTCCAGTCTTGACACTTCCCCCCCCCCTTCCAGTCCGGACATTTTCCCCCCCTTCCAGTCCAAACACTTTTACCCTCTTCCAGTCCGGACACTTCCCCCCCTTCCAGTCCGGACACTCCCACCCCCTTCCAGTCCGGACACTTTCCCCCCCTTCCAGTCTGGACACTTTCCCCCCCTTCCAGTCTGGACACTTTCCCCCCCCTTCCAGTCCGGACACTTTCCCCCCCCTTCCAGTCCGGACACTTTCCCCCCTTCAAGCCTGGACATTTTCCCCCCTTCTAGTCCGGACACTTCCCCCCCTTCCAGTCCGGACACTTTCCCCCCTTCCAGTCCGGACACTTTCACCTCCTTCCAGTCCGGACACTTTCCCCCCCTTCCAGTCCGGACACTTCCCCCCCCTTCCAGTTCAGACACTTTCCCCCCCTTCCAGTCTGGACACTTTCCCCCCTTCCAGTCCGGACACTTTCCCCCCCTTCCAGTCCGGACACTTCCCCCCCCTTCCAGTCCAGACACTTTCCCCCCCTTCCAGTCTGGACACTTTCCCCCCTTCCAGTCCGGACACTTCCCCCCCTTCCAGTCCGGACACTCCCACCCCCTTCCAGTCCGGACACTTTCCCCCTCCTTCCAGTCCGGACACTTTCCCCCCTTCCAGTCTGGACACTTCCCCCCCTTCCAGTCCGGACACTTTCACCCTCTTCCAGTCCGGACACTTTCCCCCCCTTCCAGTCTGGACACTTTCACCCCCTTCCAGTCCGGACACTTTCCCCCCTTCCAGTCCGGACACTTTCACCCCCTTCCAGTCCGGACACTTTCCCCCCCTTCCAGTCCGGATACTTTTACCCCCTTCCAGTCCGGACACTTCCCCCCCCCCTTCCAGTCCGGACACTTTCACCCCCTTCCAGTCCGGACACTTTCCCCCCCTTCCAGTCCGGACACTTTCCCCCCCCTTCCAGTCCGGACACTCCCACCCCCTTCCAGTCCGGACACTTTCCCCCTCCTTCCAGTCCGGACACTTTCCCCCCCCTTCCAGTCTGGACACTTTCACCCCCTTCCAGTCCGGACACTTTCCCCCCCTTCCAGTCTGGACACTTTCACCCCCTTCCAGTCCGGACACTTTCCCCCCCTTCCAGTCTGGACACTTTCACCCCCTTCCAGTCCGGACACTTTCCCCCCTTCCAGTCCGGACACTTTCACCCCCTTCCAGTCCGGACACTTTCCCCCCCTTCCAGTCCGGATACTTTTACCCCCTTCCAGTCCGGACACTTCCCCCCCCCCTTCCAGTCCGGACACTTTCACCCCCTTCCAGTCCGGACACTTTCCCCCCCTTCCAGTCCGGACACTTTCCCCCCCCTTCCAATCCGGACACTTTCCCCCCCTTCCAGTCCGGACACTCCCACCCCCTTCCAATCCGGACACTTTCCCCCTCCTTCCAGTCCGGACCCTTTCCCCCCCTTCCAGTCCAGGCCAATTTTCAGCTTTCAGCGCTATCACACTTTGAATGACAATTGCGCGGTCATGCAACACTGTACTCATATTACATTTTTTAGCATTGTTCTGAGACAGATAAAGCTTTATTTTGGTGGTATTTATTCATCGCTGGGATTTTTGTTTTTTTGCTATACAAATGAAAAATTCCAAACATTTTGAAAAAAAAGTTTTTTTCTTATAAAATTTTGGAAATAAATAATCTTTCTTCATAAATCTCGGCCAAAATTTATTCATCTTTTTAGTAAAAAAAAATAACCCAGATTAGTTTATAACCAAAAATTATAATTTAAAAAAAAAAATTTACATTTTAATTTTATTTTTTTATATTATTATTTATGTTTTGTTTTGTTTTTTTACATCCTGTCACCCTAGCAGTGTGGGGTCACCATGGTGACACTGTACTACTTCTGGGGGGTGATGAAGATTTTTTTTATTTTTACACTGATTGCTTTTATACCCATAATGCAGCCATTGAGAAATACTGTGTGAGCTGTGATTGGTCACAGCTTGTCACATGGTACAAGGCTGTTGTGAATGGCCCTGTACCATGTGACCTCTGTGATCATTCACAGATTTCACACGTAGTAAGCAATGATGTCAGAAGTGACATCTTACTTACTTCTCTGCATGTGTTCACTGATTGGCCAATCAGTGATCACATGGTCAGGACCGCACACAGAGGCCCCGTACAGCAGGCACCAGATCGCGGGGAGTGCGCACAGGCAGTGAATGCGGATGGCGTTATAAACGGCTACCCGCTCCTGAACTGCTCCCATCCGGCCGTTTATGTACATGGGTCCGACGGGAAGGGGTTAAACAAGGCTCACATGCATTTGCTAATTCCCACTAGAGGGGGAAGGGAAGGAGGAGCCAGTACAAGGAGCATGCCAATAGGAGGAGAGAGCAGAGTGACGGCAAGATGAGCTCACCAGTCTGCTGCTTTTCTGTTTACTGTCCAATCACGGGGAGGAGACCTTTAGGTGAAAGTGAAAGTGAAACAAAGAAGGATCAGGTCCCCTCCCCCGTGCATGTTGCTTAAAGTGATCCTGACATAAAATCTCTACTCAAAGTAAGACCCATCGCTGTGTCCCCGTGTGGCCCCTAAGATCCTGGGCTTGGGACCCTGACTTCTGCCCAAACTAATATTAAGCCACACCCCCGCCTTTCAGCTGTCCAATCCCGCAATTCTAGTTTTAAGAGGATAGCTGCATCAATTCAGACCGGAAGCTGAAGGGCCGGGAGAGGAAAGGACCGTCTATGACACTTCCAGCACACATTACACCCCTCCCCAAATATCTGAGGAGTTCCCCTTTAATAGCACGCAATGTTGGAGCCTCACTGATCCTCTTCCCATCTCACTACAAGGGTCTGTCTGATTGGCAGCAGTCTCTAATGACATGAAACACCCACAATGTCCCCGGCGACCAGAGACCATGTGACCTTTGCCAGGCTTTGGGCAGGTTTTGGAGTTATTGGCAAGAAACAGAAACCTTTTTTTTTAATTGAAAATATAAATGTAATTCGGTGGAGTCGTTGATTGGCGCCGAGCGTGAATTTAATAATAGGTCCGCTTCACGCCAATTCCCATCCCCCGCATACAAACAGACACAAATAGCAATGGATCCATCTGTCTTCTCTCCTTATATAAATAGTGAGTCAGCCGGGAGAAGAGTGCAAGTTGTAACAATGTTCTGCCGAAGATGAGATTTGTGCTACAATGTTCACGTGTTGGAGTGCAGGAGGCAGCCGTCCCAGAATCCTCCAGGAGAGCCGAGCCAGATGATTGGCTGGCGCTGAGCTTGTACCTTGCAGAATGGTTATCATCGGTAGAGATGAGCGAATCGAACCAGGCGAAGTGGAATTCGTTTCGAATTTCAGGAAAAATTCGATTCGCGTCGAATCCGAATATTAGCAAACTTCGGGTGCGCGAATCGGATTTTTCCCGATCAGCCGGCAAAAGTGTCCCTGCAGAGAGCTCCGCTATTTCTGACAGTTCTCTGACAGTTCCTTCACATTTACAGCGGTTGAAACATTGTATCTATTTGTTTCCATTTAGGATACAGATGTTTTTATTCGGAAACAGATACAATGTTTCAACCGCTGTAAATGTGAAGGAACTGTCAGAGAACTGTCAGAAATAGCGGAGCTCTCTGCAGATACACTTTTTGCTGTACTGGAATACTTCTTCTTTTCATTCTTCTTTTCATTCTTCTCATTCTTCTTTTCATTCTTCTTTTCATTCTTCTTCTCATTCTTCTTTTCATTCTTCTTCTTCTTTTCATTCTTCTTTTCATTCTTCTCATTCTTCTTTTCTTCTTCATGAAAAGAAGAATGAGAAGAAGAATGAAAAGAAGAATGAGCAGAATAAAAAGAAGAATGAAAAGAAGAAGAAGAATGAAAAGAAGAATGAGAAGAAGAATGAAAAGAAGAATGAGAAGAAGAATGAGAAGAATGAAAAGAAGAATGAGAAGAATGAAAAGAAGAAGAAGAAGAATGAAAAGAAGAAGAATGAAAAGAAGAATGAAAAGAAGAAGAAGAAGAATCTTTTCATTCTTCTCATTCTTCTTTTCATTCTTCTTTTCATTCTTCTTCTTCTTCTTTTCATTCTTCTTCTTCTTTTCATTCTTCTTTTCATTCTTCTTCTTTTCATTCTTCTTCTTCTTTTCATTCTTCTTTTCATTCTTCTTCTCCTTCTTTTCATTCTTCTCATTCCTCTTTTCATTCTTCTTCTTCTTCTTCTTTTCATTCTTCTTCTTCTTTTCATTCTTCTTTTCATTCTTCTTCTTCTTCTTTTCATTCTTCTTTTCATTCTTCTTCTTCTTCTTCTTTTCATTCTTCTTTTCATTCTTCTCATTCTTCTTTTCATTCTTCTTCTCATTCTTCTTCTTTTCATTCTTCTTTTCATTCTTCTCATTCTTCTTTTCTTCTTCATGAAAAGAAGAATGAGAAGAAGAATGAAAAGAAGAATGAAAAGAAGAAGAATGAAAAGAAGAATGAGAAGAAGAATGAAAAGAAGAATGAAAAGAAGAATGAGAGGAATGAAAAGAAGAATGAAAAGAAGAAGAAGAAGATAGAAAAGAAGAAGAAGAAGAATGAAAAGAAGAATGAGAAGAAGAATGAGAATGAAAAGAAGAAGAGAAGAATGAAGAAGAAGAATGAAAAGAAGAAGAAGAAGAAAAGAAGAAA